>NC_084757.1:16725082-16765082 GCF_033978785.1 Entelurus aequoreus | reverse complement strand
ATAGGTAAGCGCAGTGTAATATTTTGGGTTGGAGTCAATAACCAGGCGAGGAAGTTACGTCTCTTTACTTCATACTTCAGAACCGACTCCCACACTTGCCGTCAGGGTGCGCAATACAACGTAAACCGTTGGCCAACCACAAAGTAACCACATTTTCGGGAGGGGAACTGAAATTCGGGAGTCTCCCGGGAAAATCGTGAGGGTTGGCAAGTATGGGGTAAAGTGTCTTGCCCAAGGACACAACAGTAGTGACTAGGATGGCGGAAGCGGGGATCGAATCTGGAACCCTCAAGTTGCTGGCACGGCCACTCTACCAACCGAGCTATACCGCCCCATTAAAAGAGATTGCTATTCAAGTTATCTCGATTACATTTTGGTGGATGTTTTTGATGCCAATATTCATATTTGTCTACACTTTCATTGTATTTGTGTGTTTCAAAGGTTTTTATGATCGCTTCTCTTTTGTTTACAATTTTGTTTCTTTTTTTTACGGTTTCGTTTTTTTTTTTACGGTATTAAAAATATTGGCAGTGTTTCAGCGCAAGGGGCGGGTGCCTGTGGGCGGGGCTTATAACAAGTTTAACCGGAGGCAGGTTGTATATTGCTCAGTAAATTCATATTAATACACTCTTTATTTGTGCATTTTATTTGATATTGTCTTAATGATGATTACCCTGTAGAAACAAGATATTTTGTTTTGGATTGGTTTGTGTTTTATAACAGTCGGAAAAGAAAATTAAAGAGTGTCCGCCCTGAGATGGTAGGTCGTGAGTTCAAACCCTGGCCAAGTCATACCAAAGACTATAAAAATGGGACCCATTACCTTCCTGCTTGGCACTCAGCATCAAGGGTTGGAATTGGGGGTTAAATCACCAAAATGATTCCCAAGCGTGGCCACCGCTGCTGCTCACTGCTCCCCTCACCTCCCAGGGAGTGGAACAAGGTGATGGGTCAAATGCAGAAGGTAATTTCACCACACCTAATGTGTGTGTGACTATCAGTGGTACTTTAACTTTAAAATGTCTGAATGGCTTTGATGTGTATATTTTGAGCTTTGTTTAAAATGAAAAAGTATATTTTGCTCAATAAAAATAGTACTCAGATTTTATTTCCCACCTGTTTGACATACTTAATTAATATATCATTGTATTCAGTCATGTACTTCTTCCTGGAAGTGATATAAGTGGTGGTCAACCAAGCCAAGATGGTTGTTGTTCAGCAAGCAGCGCACAAACTCTCTGAGTACACAAAGGGCATAGATCAGGAGTGTCAAACGTACGGCCCCAGGGCCGGATCAGGCTCGCGAACAGGTTTTATCCGGCCCGCGGGATGAGTTTGCTAAGTATAAAAATTAACCTGAAATTTTTGAATGAAATAAATAGCTGTTCTGAATGTGTCCACTGGATGTCTTATAGCAATTATTTGTATCTTTGTAGATGATGCTACATACAGTATGTACAAAATAAACATCAGTCGAGGAAAATAATCAAACTACATAAATAACATCCTGTAATTGGATTTTGATATGATTTTTTTTAATCTTGATAGATTGAAAGTTAACACCAATGAGTTGACTGATGAACATTATCACATAATTTATTCAGAAAATGTAAATAACGACAAATAAAGATAGAAAACAATTAACTGCAACATGTAAGTGTAAAAAAAACCCAAAAAACATTATGATTTGTAAAATTTCAGAATGTGCTTGTTCTATTTTTAAACAAAGAAAACAATCTAAAATTGTCTTTATTTTTAAGTTATCGTGCCGTGATTTTACCAGCCCGGCCCACTTGGGAGTAGATTTTTCTCCATGTTTGACACCCGTGCCCTAGATCTTCCTGCGAAAAATAGATACAAGCAACCAGTTAAACTATGCAATGTGTCGTTTTTGTTCGGGTAAGGTTGGGTTTTTTCATTCAACTTTGCGTCTTGCGAGGACGCGTCCATGTAAACCATCAACGACTAGGACCCGACAGCTGCCACCCGTGACTGCATATCCATTTAACAAACTAACTATTATTGAATCATCACCATATTTGATTGTTTTTCTGTTGTTGTTTAATACAAGTCCACAACCATAAAACACTTCCAGTAAGATGTGTAATAAGAGCTATAAATGATTTAGATATTATAGTTTTTATGCATACATTTTATTAGTCCAACCTCACATAATGTGGATCGTTGGCAAAAGAGCTGCAAACTTAAATACAGTCACACCTCATTTGTGTTCTATTTTCTGCAGACGTCCAGCGGGTGTCAGCGGGGAGTCATGAAGAGATTCCCTCCGAGCAGCAGGAGTGGCACACCAGTGTGGGACAGAAGGAGCTACAGGCCCCCTCCCACACTAAAGAGGAGCTGCCGTGGGAGCAGCTTCATGATGAAGATGAAGCTCAGTCCTTACAGCTTCATCACAGTCAAAGTGAGAAGAACAGAGGGGCGGAGCTTCTAACTCAACACATCACAGAAGCGGATGGAGACCATTGTGAAGATATAAACTCAGAACCAGACAGCATCTTTGCTCCACTGTCAGACATGGACGACATGATGTCAGACTCTGCTGAGAGCGATCACAGTGACGACATCCAAAAACCTGTAAAGAGTAAAAATGACTCTAAATGTGATACGAGACATCACACTAACAACAAACACTTTGACTGCTCTGAATGTGGAAAATCATTTCGACGTAAGTCCCATTTTACAAGACACATGAGAATACATACTGGAGAGAAACCTTTTTTTTGCTCAGTTTGCGCTAAAAGATTCAAAACTAAGAATGAAATGATATCACACATGAGAATACATACAGGGGTGAAACCTTTTCCGTGCTCAGTCTGTCCCAAAAGATTCTCCGTAAATGCTAAGCTGAAAAAACACATGAGAACGCACACAGGTGAGAAACCGTTTTCTTGCTCGGTTTGCAAGAAGGGTTTCTCCAGAAAGCAACACATGACCACACACATGAGAACACACATGGAGAAGCAATTTACCTGCACGTTTTGCCCTAAAAGATGTACCGAGAAAAGTCATCTTGTAGCACACATGAGAACACACACTGGAGAGAAACCTTTTACCTGCTCCGTTTGCAGTAAGAGTTTCTACACAAAGCACGTTATGACCACACACATGAGAACACACACTGGAGAGAAACCATTTAGTTGCACTGTGTGCAATAAGAGGTTCATGTATAAGTATCAGGTCAGCAAACACAAGTGTGTAACAGTCATGGAAGCTGCAGGGATTTAAAGGCCTACTGAAATGAAATTTTCTTATTTAAACGGGGATAGCAGATCCATTCTATGTGTCATACTTGATCATTTCGCGATATTGCCATATTTTTGCTGAAAGGATTTAGTAGAGAACATCGACGATAAAGTTTTGGTCGCTGATAAAAAAGCCTTGCCTGTACCGGAAGTAGCGTGACGTCACAGGTTGAAAGGCTCCTCACATCTGCACATTGTTTACACCAGCAGCGAGAGCGATTCGGACCGAGAAAGCGACGATTACCCCATTAATTTGAGCCAGGATGAAAGATTCGTGGATGAGGAACGTGAGAGTGAAGGATTAGAGTGCAGTGCAGGACGTATCTTTTTTCGCTCTGACCGTAACTTAGGTAAAAGGGCTCATTGGATTCCACACTCTCTCCTTTTTCTATTGTGGTTCACGGATTTGTATTTTAAACCACCTCGGATACTATATCCTCTTGAAAATGAGAGTCGAGAACGCGAAATGGACATTCACAGTGACTTTTATCTCCACGACAATACATCGGCGAAGCACTTTAGCTACGGAGCTAACGTGATAGCATTGTGCTTAAATGCAGATAGAAACAAAAGAAATAAGCCCCTGACTGGAAGGATAGACCGAAGATCAACAATACTACTATTACTATTAAACCCTGGACCTGTAACCACACGGTTAATGCTGTACCGCCTGGAGAAGCCTAGCAATGCTGTTGCTAACGACGCCATTGAAGCTAACTTAGCTACGGGACCTCGACAGAGCTATGCTGAAAACATTAGCTCTCTACCTACGCCAGCTCTCATCTGCTCATCACGACCCGTGCTCACCTGCGTTCCAGCGATTGACGGCGCGACGAAGGACTTCACCACGATGATCGGTGCGGTCGGCGGCCCAGAGACGGAGGAAGTCAAGGTGAGGACAGCGGCGCTGCGGCGGACGGCGTTGTAGCTTTCGACGACACCCCGGCCGCCATCAAAGTCGGCAAGAAACATATATTTCCCCAAAGTTACATACGTGACATGCACATAGCGCCACGCACGTACGGGCAAGCGATCAAATGTTTGGAAGCCAAAGCTGTACTCACGGTAGCGCGTCTGCTATCCAACTCAAAGTCCTCCTGGTTGTGTTGCTGTAGCCAGCCGCTAATACACCGATCCCACCTACAGCTTTCTTCTTTGCAGTCTCCATTGTTAATTGAACAAATTGCAAAAGATTCACCAACACAGATGTCCAGAATACTGTGGAATTATGTGGTGAAAACAGACGATTTAAGATGGCCACCGTGCTATTCCAAAATGTCTGCTTCAACCTGTGACGTCACGCGCAAACGTCATCATATCGAAACGTTTTCAGCCGGAAGTTTCCGGGGAAATTTAAAATTGCACTTTATAAGTTAACCCGGCCGTATTGGCATGTGTTGCAATGTTAAGATTTCATCATTGATGTATAAACTATCAGACTGCGTAGTCGGTAGTAGTGGGTTTCAGTAGGCCTTTAAAAACACTTAAACAGTGATTGTGCTAAATGTACTTTAAAAACACAGCATGTTTAATATGAATGTATATTTTATGTTATATGTAGTGCTTCTCCTTTTCTAGTGTTATACAGTATGTTGTCCTGTAATTACTTTTTAAGTTGTGTGTATTTATTGAATATTACTGTATATATGTAGCTACTGTTTCATTTAATTTTCTCATTGTTAAAGAGAGGACTTCTTATTATTTTCATTTGGGTTTTTTTGTGTCTCATAAAATCACACATTTTTCCCATTGCATTTTATTGATGTTAATATCCAATTACAAGTATGAATAAATACAATTGTTAACAAAATTTGGACTCTGGTAGATTAGCAGCATTGTTACGTCATGGATGTCAACTACTACAAAACGTCAACCGAAGAAGAAAAAGACTGAAGTTAGCAACACATCACTGAATTTATAGAGCCATCGCGAATGGAGCTGGTTGTTTTTATTGCTGCATTTGTACTTATTTTACCACACAGCTTCTGTCAGAATAATTGTATAGAAGTTATCGTACAACTTCTGTGTTACATTGACTTCAGCTCGCCCTGCGAGAAGACAAAAGCTGTCTTTGATCTTACCAAGCAAAAGGCTTGTAAAACTCCACTGTGTACGATGAGAAGAGACATGAAGGCGTCGGTTTCTTTGATCTATTGTGATCCACAGGAAGATTTTGTCTTGGCCCGAGATCTACAAAGCGGAGCGGAAGCAGGACCAGACGCAAGCTCCAGGCATCTTTTCTTTGAACTGTTTTGTGACCGAAGGCAACGGCTGTTTACGACTCCCCTCTCCCCTTAGAAACAGCTGTTGCCATGTAATCAGGGAAAGTCCAAATAAAAGGGGAGCCGTGCAATCCGGTTGTCAGAGCGTGGGACGACACTGTACAAGAGTACAGGTGTACGCACTCTTCTCATGGAGCTTAATTGAATCCTGTCTCTGTTTAATTCCTTGCTCCTTGTCTGTTTAATAGATGTCATCGGGGTTTGAACCTGACAGCTTTTAATATTAAAGTCTTCTTCAAATGTATTACAAATAATAGCCACCACTTTGTGTCAAACTGTCAAAAACCCATCAATCAAAATTATTTATGACCTTTAAAGGCCTACTGAAATGAATTTTTTTTATTTAAACGGGGATAGCAGATCTATTCTATGTGTCATACTTGATAATTTCGCGATATTGCCATATTTTTGCTGAAAGGATTTAGTATAGAACAACGACGATAAAGATCGCAACTTTTGGTATCTGATAAAAAAAAAGGCTTGCCCCTACCGGAAGTAGCGTGACGTAGTCAGTTGAACATATACGCAAAGTTCCCTATTGTTTACAATGATGGCCGCATGAAGTGAGAGAGATTCAGACCGAGAAAGCGACAATTTCCCCATTAATTTCAGCGAGGATGAAAGATTTGTGGATGAGTAAAGTGCAAGTGAAGGACTAGTGGGGAGTGGAAGCGATTCAGATAGGGAAGATGCTGTGAGAGGCGGGGGTGACCTGATATTCAGCTGGGAATGACTACAACAGTAAATAAACACAAGACATATATATACTCTATTAGCCACAACACAACCAGGCTTATATTTAATATGCCACAAATTAATCCTGCATAAAAACACCTACGTGTTTGTTATGCTAGCTCCTAGCTCCTCTGCTAGCTCCTAGCTCCATAGAACGCGCCAATACAATTCAAACACCTGATCAACACACACAATCACTCAGCCCAAAAGACCGTTCACCTAACCCAAGGTTCATAAAGCTTATATATTTTTAAAAAGTTACGTACAAGCTATCAAATGTTTAGCAGCCAAGGCTGCATACTCACGGTACCTGATATTCAGCTGGGAATGACTACAACAGTAAATAAACACAAGACATATATATACTATATTAGCCACAACACAACCAGGCTTATATTTAATATGCCACAAATTAATCCTGCATAAAAACACCTACGTGTTTGTTATGCTAGCTCCTAGCTCCTCTGCTAGCTCCTAGCTCCATAGAACACGCCAATACAATTCAAACACCTGATCAACACACACAATCACTCAGCCCAAAAGACAGTTCACCTAACCCAATGTTCATAAAGCTTATATATTTTTAAAAAGTTACGTACGTGACGCGCACATACGGTCAAGCTATCAAATGTTTAGCAGCCAAGGCTGCATACTCACGGTACCTGGTATTCAGCTGGGAATGACTAAAACAGTAAATAAACACAAGACATATATTTACTCTATTAGCCACAACACAACCAGGCTTATATTTAATATGACACAAATTAATCCTGCATAAAAACACCTACGTCTTTGTTATGCTAACTCCTAGCTCCTATGCTAGCTCCTAGCTCCATAGAACACGCCAATACAATTCAAACACCTGATCAACACACACAATCACTCAGCCCAAAAGACCGTTCACCTAACCCAAGGTTCATAAAGCTTATATATTTTTTAAAAAGTTACGTACATACGCAAAAAAAAAGTTGCGCACATACGGTCAAACGATCAAATGTTTAGAAGCCAAAGCTGCATACTCACGGTAGCACGTCTGCGTCTTTGTCATCCAAATCAAAGTAATCCTGGTAAGAGTCTGTGTTGTCCCAGTTCTCTACAGGCGTCTGTGTATCGAAGTCAAAAGTCCTCCTGGTTAGAGTCTCTGTTATCCGAGTTCTTCCATCTTGACTGCATCTTTCGGGAATGTAAACAAAGACGCGCCGGCTGTGTACTGTTGTTGCTGACTTCTTTCGAAAAATACGTCCGTTTCGCACCGACAACTTTCTTCTTTGCTTGCTCAGCTTCTTTCTCCATAATGCAATGAACATAATTGCAACAGATTCACGAACACAGATGTCCAGAATACTGTGGAATTATGAAATGAAAACAGAGCTTTTTCGTATTGGCTTCAATGTGGAAGGCATACCCGTGTTCCCCGGGCTACGTCACACGCATACGTCATCCTCAGAGGCGTTTCGAACCGGAAGTTTAGCGGCAAATTTAAAATGTCACTTTATAAGTTAACCCGGCCGTATTGGCATGTGTTATAATGTTAAGATTTCATCATTGATATATAAACTATCAGACTGCGTGGTCAGTAGTAGTGGGTTTCAGTAGGCCTTTAATCGCTCCCTGGTTCCGGTGTGTACGTCCCGCCTTCTGACATCTATGATTTGATAAGATATGATTTCCATTTAATATATTTAATTTGACAGGGCTTTGAAAGATGTGTCTATGTCATCTCTATATATTTATTTTAACAGGAAAGTGTATGTGAACTATACAAAGCGTCTTCATTGTTGGAATTTTGAAACATGGCGAGTGTGTTATGTTATGCATGTTAATGTATGTGTGTGTGTGTGTGTGTGTGTGTGTGTGTGTGTGTGTGTGTGTGTGTGTGTGTGTGTGTGTGTGTGTGTGTGTGTGTGTGTGTGTGTGTGTGTGTGTGTGTGTGTGTGTGTGTGTGTGTGTGTGTGTGTGTGTGTGTGTGAATGTGTGTGTGAATGTGTGTTTGTGTGGACCCACCCAGGAAGGATAGAAGAATGTCTTGTTCTACCATGATGGGTTTTATGTGGGGTCAGTTGGGGTCAGCCTTTTCCATGTTTGACAGTTCAGAGTTAAAAAAAAAAAAAAAATTGGAAAAGAGGTGTCCTGTTTATTTATAATAAAGTCATTGTAGCGCGTGTTTGTAAAGATGACTGCTGTTGAAAGAGATAAACAATGAAAGACAAAAAAGCAGTCATATAAGCATGTGAGAAAAAGAAGGACCCACTTTGTGTCAAAACTGTCAAAAACCCATCGATCAAAATGATTCATGACCTCTAAGCCCCGCCCCCTGGCATCCGGTGTGTATGTGCCGCCTTCTGGCATGTATGATTTGATAAGATATGATTTATATATATTTAATTTGACAGGAAAAATGTGAAAACTATAATCTACATATTTACTATATTGAATATATTGATCTGACAGAAAAGTTATTGCCGCTATAGTCACAGTGTGTAGACTTGAAAGGGGTCTTGTATCCTGAGCGAGGGCTTTTTTTACAGGAAGTTTTGGAGATGATAAATGATAAATGGGTTATACTTGTATAGCGCTTTTCTACCTTCAAGGTACACAAAGCGCTTTGACAGTATTTCCACATTCACCCATTCACACACACATTCACACACTGATGGCGGGAGCTGCCATGCAAGGCGCTAACCAGCAGCCATCAGGAGCAAGAGTGAAGTGTCTTGCCCAAGTGATGTCACAAATGATTAGGGCCAAGTGATGTCACAAATGTTCCGCAGAAGCAGGTACAGATGGCAGTGAGGGCTGTCTTTGGGAACAAATCTACCAATCATTAGAGGAAAGAGGCGAAAGAGAGTCCACTTTTCTATTGCTTTCCCTGGCAGAGCTGCATCACGGAGAACTGATTCTTTTAGAGGCACAGGCTTATGCTTCCTGTCATTCTGGCCAAAGCAAAGTTTGTTCAATTGAGTATTGAACTTGTGTGACATACCAATCACTATTGGTATGTCACACCTGGTTTGTAGGCAGGGAAGACCAGACCATGTGGTGCAATCCATGGGGCAACCAGCTCTTAACTCACACATGACAGCCACCATCATGCCAGCTCCCTGGCCCAACACACCAAACCTTACCCTTTCCCCTGGGAGATCAGGGTTCAATTCCCAGCATCAACAAACCCTGATGTAGTAGCCTAAAAGTCAGCATTACAGTGCGATTTTTGCATCAGTTAAGGCTTGGCCTCTGACATCAAAGACTGTTGTCTATCAATGAACTTATGTGCAGCTTCACAACTCGACTAAGCCAGTCAGCAAGGTCGATCATGGAAAAGTATGAGGAGGAGACAAATACATGAGTAAAATTGTCTGTAAAATAAGTGTTTAATATTTTTTAAATTGTCTGTCACTAATCCACACATCACCTCAGTATGCATTAACATGGTCACTCTGCATCAACCAGGCCTTGAACTCACAACTTCAAACTGTATCCCTCGATCACCTGACTTGTAACAAACTTTCAAAAGCCTTTGTCCAGTGAGTCGTATAGCTCACTTAGATGCCCCAGGAAGAGGGGTTATATCCTTGCTGCAGGGACCCCCTTGCTAGTTCTTTGTTGTGTGTCATTTCCTCCTGAAGAAGGGAGTAGTGTAACTAAACTAAATAAACACAATTATAACTGCTGCGCAGCGATGGGTCGGGTCCGGGCGATTTTTGGCAAATCAAGGCAATTCTGAGCAACAAACAGGAGAACAAGAAGGCAAGACAGTTGACATTATAATGTTCCTTTTTCACCAGTTGAGGCTAAAATCCACAACAATAGAACCAAAGACTGTGGTCTATCATGCTGAGCTAATTGGCAAGTGACAATTCAACAGTGGCTTCACAAATTGATTAAGCCATTCACTGTTGTGCATGAAGATTTGAAACCACTGTAAATATATCAGTTATCAAGACAAAAATCTGAAAATACACATATTGCATCCAGACAGAATGGAGATATTGGTAATATGATTTTTTAATTGATTCGATTTGCTCCATAAGTTAATAACTGATGTTTAATCTATCATGACTCTAAAATGTATATGTTTGCTTCACAATTTTCATGAGCTGTCATCACCACCTTTGTCAGGACTTGAACCCAGGTTCTTTGGCACCAAGAACCAGCTCCTAAATCACTGAGCTATTTCACAAATGGAATCACCAGCCAGACAGCAGTTGTCAAGGCAAATTTCAAAAATGGTCCTCCCAGTCACAGCTAATCTTTGCCTGAGTCAACAAGATTTGCTGATGAAGATCTTGCTTTCTTATAATTAATGGTTGTGGAAATAAATTGGTAACAGAACATTTCAGTTATAGGACTGCCATTATTTGTATGTCTGATCAGAAGGTGTAAGGTAATAGTATGGTGGACCTGATGACTGAAGGCAGCCAGCTGGTTAGCTCAGTCACTATTGCCAGTGACTTTAGACTGGGTGACAGGTGTTTAAATCCCAAAATGGGCAATTATGTTACAGTTTGATCAACAGGATCTGGGGAAGAAGAGCTTGCTTTAAAATAAACAAAAAAATTGGATATGAAAAGTATTTGTATCAGTAGTCACAAGGAAATGTATTTTGCACCATTATTTGCAAATGTTATCAGGAAGTATGTCCCTGGTGACACAGGATCTTACCCATGCTTTCAACAATCCCTGAAGAACTCTTTCTTCCAAAAACGGTTCTCTGGATCAAAATAGTTCTTACTGGAACCCTTAGTGTTAGTGAGAACCCTTTTAAACCCAATTATTCAGAAAAGGGGTTTTAAAGGGTTCTCTGGATCAAAATGGTTCTTACTGGAACCATTAGCGTTACCAAGAACCATTGAAAAACCCTTTCTTCGGGAAAGGGTTTTTCAGAAGCAAATAGTTCCAGTTAGAACCTCAGCCCTTTTAGAAGAACCCTTTTGGAACCCTTATTTCTAAGAGTGTATGATGACGTATGCACGTGACGTCAATCGTTGAAACGGAAGTATGCGGACACATTGAATCCTATACAAAAAGCTCTGTTTTCATCTCAAAATTCCACAGTATTCTGGACATTTGTGTTGGTGAATCTTTTGCAATTTGTTTAATGAGCAATGAAGACTGCAAAGAAGAAAGTTGTAGGTGGGATCGGTGTATTAGCGGCGGACTACAGCAACACAACCAGGAGGACTTTGAGATGGATAGCAGATGCGCTAGCCGCCGACCTCACCTTGACTTTCTCCGTCTCCGGGCCGCCGACCGCATTAGGGACGGCGTGGCGAAGTTGGTAGAGTAGCTGTGCCAGCAATCGGAGTGTTGCTGGTTACTGGGGTTCAATTCCCACCTTCTACCTTCCTAGTCACGTCCGTTGTGTCCTTGGGCAAGACACTTCACCCTTTGCCTCTGATGGCTGCTGGTTAGCGCCTTGCATGGCAGCTCCCGCCATCAGTGTGTGAATGTGTGTGTGAATGGGTAAATGTGGAAATACTGTCAAAGCGCTTTGAGTACCTTGAAGGTAGAAAAGCGCTATACAAGTACAACCCATTTATCATTTATTTATAATCTGTGATCGGGTGAAGTCCTTCGTCGCGCCGTCGATCACTGGAACGCAGGTGAGCACGGGTGTTGATGAGCAGATGAGGGCTGGCTGGCGTAGGTGGATAGCTAATGTTTTTAGCATAGCTCTGTGAGGTCCGGTTACTAAGTCTGCGGTCCTCTCCAAGGTTTCTCATAGTCATTCATATTGACATCCCACTGGGTTGTGAGTTTTTCCTTGCCCTTATATGGGTTCTGAACCGAGGATGACGTTGTGACTTGTGCAGCCCTTTAAGACACTATATAAATAAATGGCTATATAAATAAACATTGATTGATTGATTGATTGATTGATCGATCTTTGGACGGCGTGGCAAAGTTGGTAGAGTGGCCGTGCCAGCAATCGGAGGGTTGCTGGTTACTGGGGTTCAATCCCCACCTTCTACCATCCTAGTCACGTCCGTTGTGTCCTTGGGCAAGACACTTCACCCTTGCTCCTGACGGCTGCTGGTTAGCGCCTTGCATGGCAGCTCCCGCCATCAGTGTGTGAATGTGTGTGTGAATGGGTGAATGTGGAAATACTGTCAAAGCGCTTTGAGTACCTTGAAGGTAGAAAAGCGCTATACAAGTATAACCCATTTATCATTTATTTATATTTCTGAAATATTTCTTGATTTTAAATACCACCAACAGATTAAATAGGTTTTACCAACATTAAAATATACTATGCAACAATAGTTTTAACAATACTACAAATAATATTGAAGTCATGTTGTTGATTGTATGGTTTAGTTTAGGTTTTAAGCCACATACTGCAGTTAAAAAAATGAACAATTAGTTTCATATGAATGGTAAATGTTTAAAGCTATTAATGCCAAGGTTTTTCAGATCTTCCCATACTACTTTTTAACCTTTAAATGTCTACTTTTTATCATTGTAAGATTTTCAGGAAAATATATTTAGTTTATTTTTCATATTACAAGTGTTTTGAGCCATGTCTTGTGAACAATTTCCCTTGTGGATCATTAAAGTTTTTCTAAGTCTAAGTAAATACCGGTAATGTTTAATCCACATATTTTTTAAATATTTAACACAATGTTTTTAATTGCCTGTCACTACATTGTAGGAATATTAATAGTTTTCTTCTTTTTGTAATGTCCCCATGTTTAATATACATATTGTGGATTTAAGTTGCAATATAAGTGCAGCTTTTATTGTCATTGTACAACAATACAACAAAATTGATTGATCAACTTTTGAGTTTTGAGTTTGAGTTTGAGTTTATTTCGAACATGCAAGCATACAACATGATACATCACAATTTCCAGTTTCTTTTCAACATGTTCGAAAAGGAGTAGGAAGAAGCAGAGCTTATTTAATCCTACCCCTTTTCTTTACATAACAGTTGCAAAACTATAAAAACTTTAGCTTCTTGATTTTACAACGTTTAAGTGTAGTGTGACTTTGTTGGTGCTTTTTGTCAGGTTCAAACACCGAACTATCGATTAAACAAGACAAGAAGCAAGGAATCAAACAGAGACGGGATTCAATATAGCTCATGAATTGATTAACGGAGACCCCGACTTAAACAAGTTGAAAAACTTATTCTGGTGTTACCATTTAGTGGTCAATTGTTCGGAATATGTACTGTACTGCGCAATCCACTAATAAAAGTTTCAAAAAAAGCGCGTGTGGACCTGCAC
Source organism: Entelurus aequoreus (assembly GCF_033978785.1). NCBI lineage: Eukaryota > Metazoa > Chordata > Actinopteri > Syngnathiformes > Syngnathidae > Entelurus > Entelurus aequoreus. The sequence goes on along the minus strand of NC_084757.1, from coordinate 16,751,573 downwards.
CCTCCGTCAGTGTCACCCTACCGCTCTGAGGAACAAGCCTCCTCATTTATTTGGGCATTTCCTGATTACATGGCTGCAGCTGCTTCTAAGGGAAGGGGTCATAAAAAGCTGCTGCACTGGGTCATAAACAGTTCAAACAAAAAGGTCTTTGGAGCGGTGTCAGGTTTGCCTCCTCTCTGCTCGTAGATTTCGGGTCCTTCCTGTGGCAGTCCAATAGATCAAAGAAACCGGCACCTCCACAGCACATTCCATCGCACACAGTGGAGGTTTACAAGCGGTCTGCCTTTTGCTTGATAAGATCAAAGACAGCTTTCGTCTTCACGCAGGGCAACCTGAACTCATAGCAAACAAGTTGTGCGACAACTTATATACAATTATTCTGACACTTTTAGACTACCATCCATTCCCATGCTTTTATCATTGCTTTTTACTAAATCTAACCTTGTTTGTGCGTATGTTCTTCACCAGCAGATAATAGTTTCTTGTTTGCTAGTATTTTAAAACAGCTCTTTTTCGAAACTAACAGATGGCGGAAATACAAGGAGACTTTAATAGTAGTCTTTGCAAGACTAATAATGCAAACTATATTTGTATGTGTTTCTCATTTTTCCTAGTTTAATCATTGTTTAATCACAGCCCTCACCTAAGCTCACAACACCCAACAAACAATAAAGAAAGCCCAGCAGCGACTGTACTTCCTAAGAAGGCTGAGAAAATTTGGCATGCCACCCAAAATTCTCAGCAACTTCTATAGTAGTACGGTTGATAGTGTCCTTACCAGCTCAATCACCTCCGCTCCGGACAGGCTAACCTCCTCCAACCTCCGAGGACAAAGCTACGAACAATGGGAGACCGGGCTTTCTGCTGCACCGCTCCCAGTCTATGGAACGCTCTCCCTGACCACCTGAGGGCACCACAGACTGTGGATGCTTTTAAAAAAGGCTTAAAAGCCCTTCTTTTTAAAAAAAAAAAAAAAAAGCCTTTTTTTTAGATATGTGCATACTGGCTATAGCTATTTGGCTGTTCTAGTTTTTATTTTTATTTATTTATTTATTATCTTTTTTATTTTTTTATTTTTTTTTTAATACACTGTAGCACTTTGAGATTGTTTACTCAATATAAAGTGCTTTTTACAAATAAAATCTATTATTATTATTATTATTATTATTATAATCACGGTCTGGTATGGAAACTGCGCTGCTGAAGACAGGAAGGCACTCCAGCGAGTGATTAAAACTGCTCAGTACATATCAGGAGCAAATTTCCCCTCACTACAGGACATGTACTCTACCAGGGCCACCAGGAGAGCACACAACATCATAAAGGACAGTACACACCCCCAGCACAGTCTCTTCAGCCTCCTACCATCAGGCAGACGATACAGGAGCCTGAAAGCCAGGACTACGAGACTGCCAAAACAGTTTCTACCCACAGGCTATCAGGCTTGTGAATGCTAACTTGTGAATGCTAGCCCCCCGCCCCTTTTTACTCTTATCTTTTGAACAAAAGACAGCTACCATGACCACCCCCGAACTGTGAACCATCACTGTAGAGACTTTTCACCTTTGATCAATTAAAACTGCTTCTGTGACCCAATGTCACCTCCATATTTATACCGTTGATTGTCAATCAGAATGTGCAATAATGTTATGTTACTCACTGTGCCTTGTATATAAATGTTTTATTTTTTATTTTAGCTAATTACCGTGTGAATTGATGAAGGGTGGACTAGCAAAGTAAGATTTTCATTGTACGGCAAACTGTTTAACTGTGCATATGACGATAAACAATCTTCAATCTTCAATCTTCAATCTTGAATTGTTATTACAATTGTACACATGCACATTTGTGCATTAGTACACATGATGGATAAGCAGGGTATGTCATGTCTGTGTGATCATGTTTTTGTTTTGGCCATGTGTTGTTTGTTTTTTGGACTCTTTTTAGTTTCTGGTTGCGCTTCCTTGTTTGTTTGTTTCCATAGCAACTCATTAGTTTTCACCTGTCCTGTCACGCACCTGTTTTCACTTGGGGCTGGGAGCTGTGTTGGTGGGGTGGCTCAGCTGCACCCAACCAGGCAGCAACCTCCATCCCGGCCGCCACCACCAGTCCGTCACCATGCCAAGCCACAGCCTCCAGCACGGCCGCCACCACCGGTCTTTCGGCCTGCCAAGCCGCAACCCCCAGCTGGGCCACCTGCACCAAAGCTAGCACCTGTCGCAGCACCACGCCAGGCACCTGTCGCAGCACCACGCCAAGCGCCGCCAGTCGCAGCTCCACGCCAAGCGCCGCCAGTCGCAGCTCCAGGCCAAGCGCCGCCAGTCGCAGCTCCACGCCAAACGCCGCCAGTCGCAGCTCCACGCTAAGCGCCGCCAGTCGCAGCTCCACGCTAAGCGCCGCCAGTCGCAGCTCCACGCCAAGCGCCACCAGTCGTAGCACCACGCCAAGCTCCGTCACCTTCTCCACACATTTATGCTCTGCCCTCTTTATGATCACGCGTCTTCATGCCATGTTCTATGCCAAGTAAGTTTTTGTTTATTGTTCATAGTTTTTGTGCCCACGTGCATGTCTTTTGTTTCATAGTCAAGTTTGTACCTCCGCTGTGAGCGCCTTTTGTTTATTCCTTTTTATTGTCCTTATATTAAATTATGTACTCACCTCCAAGCCACGTCCGGTCCACATCATTTGCACCACGGGAGAACAAATCACACCATAGACCAAGTCTTGACAGATTTAAATAGTGACATGATCAGTGAAAACAGGTGCGTGACTCAAAACATGAAACAGGTGCGTGACAGGACAGGTGAAAACTAATGAGTTGCTATGGAAACAAACAAACAAGGAAGCGCAACCAGGAACTAAAAAGAGTCCAAAAAACAAACAACACATGGCCAAAACAAAAACATGATCACACAGACATGACAGGGTACTCCTACTGCATTTGTACATCTATTGATTAAAGTTATGTTAAACCAGACCCAAACCTGTTCACCCAATTACTTTTTTCAATCGCTTTTTTCTGTTTCTTTTTTATTCACTACTCAGTTTGTCAGTGTTTTAGCAAGTTTGTTTTTCAAAACCTATTCAAAATTTTGAACATTTTAGAATTTTATTGTTTTTTTGGTAGCAATATTTTACATGTTTAAGAGCAGAATGTTTCCCACAACCCTACTGCACTTGTATATCTATACATTAAGGCTAGGTTAAGGTAAACAAATTAACTATTTGTCTGTACATACCTTACTGATTACAATTGGCTGAATTTCACATACATATTTCTAGCCATTGCTTTCAACACTTTCAACTGATTTTCAGTTGTATTTCTTGAAAAAAGCTAACATATAAACAACTAGCTGTTATTTGGATGAAACCATGTCTAAAACTAATAATGCTAAAGTTTTACAATGCATTTACTTTTGTTTAGCTGCATAATTTCTAAGTGATTTCTACTACTTCTTGTAGGAACATTGATGGATCTCTCCATATACCGTGTAATCATTCTCATAATAAATAGATTGCAATGTAATTGTACTACTGATATAGTCCGGGGCTATGTTCTCCTTATAGACTTAGACAACTTAGACTTACACAATCTTTAATGATCCACAAGGGAAATTGTTCCACACAGGAGCTCAATTACAAAGGATGGAAAGTGTTGTTGTTTTTTTTTTGATTGATTTAAACTTTTAGTAGTAGATTGCACAGTTCAGTACATATTCCGTACAATTGATCACTAAATGGTAACACCCGAATAAGTTTTTCAACTTGTTTAAAGGCCTACTGAAACCCACTACTACCGACCACGCAGTCTGATAGTTTATATATCAATGATGAAATCTTAACATTGCAACACATGCCAATACGGCCGGGTTAACTTATAAAGTGCAATTTTAAATTTCCCGCCACACTTACCGGTTGAAAAAGCCTTCGGAGGATGACGTATGCGCGTGACGTAGCCCGGGGAACAGAGGTATGCCTTCCCCATTGAATACAATACAAAAAAGCTCTGTTTTCATTTCATAATTCCAAAGTATTCTGGACATCTGTGTTGGTGAATCTTTTGCAATTTGTTTAATGAACAATGGAGGCTGCAAAGAAGAACGTTGTAGGTGGGATCGGTGTATAGCGGCTGGCTGTAGCAACACAACAAGGACGACACTTCACCCTTTTCCCCTGATGGCTGCTGGTTAGCGCCTTGCATGGCAGCTCCCGCCGTCAGTGTGTGAATGTGTGTGTGAATGGGTGAATGTGGAAATACTGTCAAAGCGCTTTGAGTACCTTGAAGGTAGAAAAGCGCTATACAAGTATAACCCATTTATCATTATCATTACTCACTTGGATAGCAGACGCGCTAGCCGATGCTAGCCACCCACCGGCCACCGCACGGATGATCGGGTGAAGTCCTTCGTCGCGCCATCGATCGCTGGAACGCAGGTGAGCACGGGTGTTGATGAGCAGAGCAGATGAGGGCTGGCTGGCGTAGGTGGAGCGCTAATGTTTTTATCATAGCTCTGTGAGGTCCGGTTGCTAAGTCAGCCTTAGCGTCGTTAGCAACAGCATTGTTAAGCTTTACCAGGCTGAGATCTATTAACCGTGTAGTTACATGTACATGGTTTAATAGTATTGTTGATCTTCTGTCTATCCTTCCAGTCAGGGATTTATTTATTTTGTTTCTATCTGCATTTGAGACAGATGGTGATAGCATCTGTCTCATGCTAAAGAGCTTCGTCGATGTATTGTTGTGGAGATAAAAGGCACTGTGAATGTCCATTTCGCGTTCTCGACTCTCATTTTCAAGAGGATATAGTATCCGAGGTGGTTTAAAATACAAATCCGTGATCCACAATAGAAACAGGAGAGAGTGTGCAATCCAATGAGCCAGCTTGTACCTAAGTTACGGTTAGAGCGAAAAAAAATATGTATTTCACTGCATTCTAGTCCGTCACTCTAACGTTCCTCATCCACAAATCTTTCATCCTCGCTCAAATTAATGGGGTAATCGTCGCTTTCTCGGTCCAAATAGCTCTAGCTGCGTTGAAAACAATAGGAAAATAGGAGGGCGTGAACAACTGACAACGTCACGCTACTTCCGGTAGGGGCAAGGTTTTTTTTTTATCAGAGACCAAAAGTTGCGAACTTTATTGACGTTGTTCTATACTAAATCCTTTCAGCAAAAATATGGCAATATCGCAAAATGATCAAGTATGACACGTAGAATGGATCTGCTATCCCCGTTTAAATTTAAAAAATCATTTCAGTAGGCCTTTAAGTCGGGGTCCACGTAATCAATTCATGGTAAATGATTGAAAGGACAATGCAGGTATAAAGTAGACTAAAAATGTACTGTAGTAACAATATAAAATATACCATATATGTAATATTTACATAATATATGTACAGTATATGATATATACTGATATATTATATGATACTATTCGGGTGTTACCATTTAGTGGTCAATTGTACGGAATATGTACTGTACTGTACTGTGCAATCTACAAATAAAAGTTTCAATCAATCAAAAAACACCCGAATAAGTTTTTCAACTTGTTTAAGTCGGGCTCCACGTTAATCAATTCATGGTAAATTAACACCAATCATTTAATTCCACCGTCAAAATCGGGGTATCCTGATTGGGTGGTAATTGCCCTTATCTCAGTCTGCATTGTATATCTCTGAAAAGTCTACATATGACGAATTCTTCCGAAGCATGACCCCAGTCAGAGGGGGATGGCCTAAAGATATGCAAACAAAGGAAGGAACTCACAACCCCCAGAAGACACACCCACCACAGACTTAAATCTGGAAACTCTGCACCAAAACATTTAGAACAGAAGAACCATTCTGCAATCAAGGCGAAACGCAGCAAACACGAAGAAGAAGTCATCTTAATTCAATGTTTAAGATCAGCTTTACGTCTGCGCGTTTGTTACCTGCAACGAGAAACCGAAGAAGAAGAAAAGTCGGACGTTAGCAACACGCAGGTTTTGTTTGTAAAAGAAAAAAAATGCGTCAGGTCAAAAAGCTGAGAATGTTGATGGAGCAGCGACTACATTCTGTCGTGGAAGAAATATTTGGACTGTTTGAAAGAACCATAGCAGAGTACGAGGAGGAACTTTCCAGGACGAAAGAGGAAAAATACCGACAACAAGAACTACTGGATGCTGTTTTCAAACCTCAAGTTGTGCTACACAAAGCAGGTTTGTTTACATCTTTTTACCATCCATCCATCCATTTTCTACCGCTTGTCCCTTTCGGGGTGGCGGGGGGTGCTGGAGTCTATCTCAACTACAATCGGGCGGAAGACGGGGTACACCCTGGACAAGTCGCCATCTCATCGCAGGGCCAACACAGACAACATTCACACTCACATTCACACACTAGGGCCAATTTAGTGTTGCCAACCTTACCATGACATTTTAAATGAACCTTTAAGACGTTGAATTGAACTGAATTAACTGAATGAAGATGTTGCATTTTGTTATCATGAAATAAGCATAAACAGTCTCCAGTTGGCTATACTACTCTTATTTGGAGAAAAAAAATGCTATTTTGCTGATTTATCCATCCATCCATTTTCTAACGCTTGTCCCTTTTGGGGTGGCGGGGGGCGCTGGAGCCTATCTCAGCTACAATCGGGCGGAAGGCGGGGTACACCCTGGACAAGTCGCCACCTCATCACAGGGCCAACACAGACAACATTCACACTCACATTCACACACTAGGGTCAATTTAGTGTTGCCAACCTTACCATGAAATTTTAAATTAACCTTAAAGACGTTGAATTGAACTGAATTAAGATGTTGCATTTTGTTATCGTGAAAGAAGCATATAAGTCTCCAGTTGGCTATACTACTTATTTGGAAAAAATACTATTTTGCTGATTTAAAAAAATATATATGTGTGGTTTATCATTTTCAACAACGTCAATAACGAACTATGATTAAAGATAATAATAACTCCAAAACACATGGCACATATATGGTCTTCATTCTGTTAATCTGTTATAGTACTCATAAATCCATCCATTTTCTAATGCTTGTCCCTTTTGGGGCGCGGGGGGTGTGCTGGAGCCTATCTCAGCTGCACATGGGCGGAAGGCGGGGTACACCCTGGACAAGTCGCCACCTCATCGCAGGGCCAACACAGACAACATTCACACTCACATTCACACACTAGGGCCAATTTAGTGTTGCCAACCTTACCATGACATTTTAAATGAACCTTTAAGACATTGAATTTAACTGAATTAAGATGTTGCATTTTGTTATCGTGAAATAAGCATATACGGTCTCCAGTTGGCTATACTACTCTTTTTTTGGAAAAAATACTATTTTGCTGATTAAAAAAAATATATATGTGTGGTTTATCATTTTCAACAACTTCAATAACGAACTATGATTAAACATAATAATAACTCCAAAACACATGGCACATATATGGTCTTCATTCTGCTATTCTGTTATAGTACTTATAAGTCCATCCATCCATCCATTTTCTACCGCTTGTCCCTTTCGGGGGCACGGGGGGCGTGCTGGAGCCTATCTCAGCTGCACATGGGCGGAAGGCGGGGTACACCCTGAACAAGTCACCACCTCATCACAGGGCCAACACAGATAGACAGACAACATTCACACTCACATTCACACACTAGGGCCAATTTAGTGTTGCCAACCTTACCATGAAGTTTTAAATTAACCTTTAAGACGTTGAATTTAACTGAATTAAGATGTTGCATTTTGTTATCATGAAATAAGCATAAACAGTCTCCAGTTGGCTATACTACTCTTATTTGGGGAAAAAATGCTATTTTGCTGATTAAAAAAATATATATATGTGTGGTTTATCATTTTCAACAACTTCAACAACGAACTATGATTAAAGATAATAATAACTCCAAAACACATGGCACATATATGGTCTTCATTCTGTTAATCTGTTATAGTACTCATAAATCCATCCATCCATTTTCTAATGCTTGTCCCTTTCGGGGGGGCGGGGGGTGTGCTGGAGCCTATCTCAGCTGCACATGGGCGGAAGGCGGGGTACACCCTGGACAAGTCGCCACCTCATCACAGGGCCAACACAGACAACATTCACACTCACATTCACACACTATGGCCAATTTAGTGTTGCCAACCTTACCATGAAATTTTAAATGAACCTTTAAGACGTTGAATTTAACTGAATTAACTGAATTAAGATGTTGCATTTTGTTATCATGAAATAAGCATAAACAGTCTCCAGTTGGCTATACTACTCTTATTTGGGGGAAAAATGCTATTTTGCTGATTAAAAAAAATATATATGTGTGGTTTATCATTTTCAACAACTTCAATAACGAACTATGATTAAAGATAATAATAACTCCAAAACACATGGCACATATATGGTCTTCATTCTGCTAATCGGTTATAGTACTTATAAGTCCATCCATCCATCCATTTTCTAACGCTTGTCCCTTTCAGGGGCGCGGGGGGGGGGGGGGGGGCGTGCTCAGCTGCACATGGGCGGAAGGCAGGGTACACCCTGGACAAGTTGCCACCTCATCGCAGACTTATAAGTCTTATTGTGTTGATTTTTGAGATGTCATGGTTATACTTCATAACAACAACTTGGTCCAATGTGGCTCTTTCAACATTTTGGGTTGGCGACCCCTGGCCCAGAAGATGACTCACATTGTCAATTTTTTTTTAAAAAGGTTCAAGATGTGTATCATAACTCTACTTCTTTGTACTTTGTGAACACTTGTCCTACAATTTAGCCTCCAACAAATAACAGAAGTTAGAAACTTTGTGGTCTCAGATGCTCCTTTTGTGCCATTTTTTTTTACAACGTGGGTGATTGCAGTCTAACAATGGATTTTGGGCTGGTAGTGGTCGTTCCACTGCGATCGTTCTGTCATACAATACCTCAATGTTGACAAGAGAAATTCCATTCTAATGACTATAAAGCGCATTGACAGAAATGTTGTGCTTTTGCATCTCAACAGTTGTTGTTTTTTCACTACAAAAGAGTGGAACCATCCACGCCCACCTTGTGTCGGAGTATGAATAGTTGGGTTTTGGCACCAGCTACTAGACTAGATCTGATAAATCTAAGTCTTGAATGAGAGGTGGAATGTTTTCATAGTTATCGTTTTGAGGCCCTTTTTCACCAACAGTTCTGGTTCTTGTATACTGTAAGTGTGTGGTTTGTGTTTCCACCACATTTCACAGTTCAGGGTAGTTTATACAAATCAGCAGAGGTGGGACCAAGTCATTGCTTTGCAAGTCACAAGTAAGTCTCAAGTCTTTGCCCTCAAGTCTCGAGTCAAGTCCCGAGTCAAGACAGGCAAGTCCCGAGTCAAGTCCAAAGTCAAGACTGGAAAGTCTCAAGTCAAGTGCCAAGTCCTGCATTTTGAATTTCGAGTCCTTTCAAGTCCTTTTAACCACAGACTAATATATTTACACAGATTGTGTATGCTTTTAAAACGCTGTATTTATTTATTAAAACAAGTGCATTTGAAATTGCAGGAAAAAAAATAGTGCTGACATTGCACTTCATAATAGCACTATTATCCAGTCATTTTAAACATTTAACTCATTCCTTTACAGAATAAACACATTTGAAAAAACAAGTGCAACTGTACTTATTTGCACAAAAGTGTTAACATTGTATTTCCTTGGCACATTGCATTGTAACTACCGGTAGTTCCACAGCAGTTTCTATCCTGTTCTTACCTTATCTCATTGATCTCATCTCATACTGTATGTGTGTTGATGTGTGCGTACATATGAAAAACATAACAAAAACATGAACAAAACAATGAACAGAGTTGTACTTTTTAGATGTCAGGGCCCTATGCAATACGTTCACATATTCTTAATATAGTATACATTTTAACTGACCTTTATTTGACTATGTTTGTGTTTTTGTAGGTGGCTAAAATACGCGGTGCTGCTGATCGCCGTCTAACGTTACGTTACTGTGTGTGATACATTGACTAACGTAACGTTATGTATAGGTACCTCATGCAACCCTGCTTAAAAAAAATCACTTGACAAAAAGTATGAATAAGGTAGCGAACTGCAGTGGACGCAACATATTGCCGTGTTTGCAATGACGTTATAACCATAGACATCTTATAAGTAGACGCAGCATTGGCTGCTGTGACACGAGCAATTTGGCCGCCATCTTGAAGTGGTGATGAGGAGCCGGCGAGCAGCCTAAACTGACAGTTGACAGGTAGAAAACAAAGATGGTGTTCAGCGTTTTCCAACTCAAATGAGCGGACTGTTGAAAATAGAAATCGGGTGATTACTTTTCACAAGTAAGATTTAACATTAATGTACTATTGGTTGTATTTTATGAAAATAATATTACCACAGAGTTGAGAAGGAGCAAAGATCTTTAATATTTGTATGTGAAAATCACAAAGAAATCTTCTGGGGGAGGATGACCCCCCTACATGGGTTTGGTTTACAAACTTTCAGCCCCACCTAAAACAAAATTCACCAGCCGCCACTGATTATAATGCATTCTCATTTTAGGCAAAATATAAGACAATACTTTCTTAACAGTATAATTGTAACCAGGAATAAGTCTTCAAGTAACAATATTCAAATACTAACATTGTTGGGTAAGACAGAATTTGGTTTTATTCTGAATCCAGTGAAACAGATTGGTGGTTTTAGCTGATATAAAGACTTACAGGTGTTTATATATGTTTATGTTGAAGTATTTGGCAGACGCTTTTATCCAAAGCGACATACATAAAAAATACATATAAAACAATGACTGTAAACATGATCATTTAAGGGAAGAATGTAATACAAAATATCAATACAAAGTGTCAAGACAATAAACTCTGCTGCTGCAGCAACAGAGATACAGTCTATAAGATATATAGATATCTAATGTATTCATACATTGTTTATGTAGGATATACGCATGTATATATAACCTAATCATATTATTTCTTCAATTTAAAAATAGCTGACCGTTTTTTTCCCCTTTCTCTGGGATTATATTCCCAGTTTTGATCTCGGACGTCTGGTCACTTATAGCGTATAAGAACATTATATTACTGTTAAGCAAACTATGAATAATAAAACACGCCAAAACATGTGTCCTTTATCATAGCTACACATATAACAAAAAAGCGCGTGAAAATCAGTGGTATTCAGTGAGGTAAAATGAATTAAATGCGCTGACAGTTCATTGCTCCTGCCAAATGAATTGCACTAGTGGAGCGGATCACCACTCCAAGATGGCGGCCCCGCGTCTCGTCTGCGCCTGTAGGCAGTAGCGCGCGATGCTGCGTACCCTTATAAGATGTCTATGGTTATAACGTTAGCAGTGAGTTTACAGCCTCACTGATTTAACTACACAGCAAATAAAAGTCACGTTACTTAGCCAATAAACGTTAGCTTACATTCAAAACTTACCCTTCTTTGTGCATCTTCAAATGTCGAACGAAATTGGAAGTTGTTACGTCTCCGTCTATAATATTCCAACTGCATGATTTGCATAGGGCTATTCGTTTTTTGTTGACCGAGTCGTAGTTTTAATACCCGAACGAAATTAACTTTGGCATAATTGTTTCTCACTGCCGCATTGTTTGACAATTCTTCTTCATTGGTTGTCCTGCAATTTGATTGGATGAGAGCTGTGGGATGAAAATAGCGTAGATCTAATTTGATTGGCTGTTGTACTGAGCGCACACCAGCTGACAGGAACAACACGCTGATAGACACAGACGAAGAAAAGGAAAAATACGGAGCGGCGCGCTCCCAAATAACTTTTTAATCTTTGGGTTTTGGGGAAAGTAGCAAGTCATGTCAAGTCAAAAGGCTCAAGTCCAAGTGAAGTCACAAGTCATTGATGTTAAAGTCTAAGTCGAGTTGCAAGTTTCTTTACATTTTGTCAAGTCGAGTCCAAAGTCATCAAATTCATGACTCGAGTCTGACTCGAGTCCAAGTCATGTGACTCGAGTCCACACCTCTGCAAATCAGGTCGATGACGTATGGAGAAGTGGTTTACCATGTAAATAAACAGACAATATTAGGTCACAGTTCTTTCACTAAAAAGTAAGTAATTGAAATACAAATCAATTATACAAACCCCAAAACCAGTGAAGTTGGCACAATGTATAACTTGTAAATAAAAACAGAATACAATGATTTGCAAATCCCTTTCAACTTATATTCAATTAGATAGACTGCAAACACAAGATGTTTAATGTTCGAACTGAGAAACTTTTTTTTTTTTTGTGCAAGTAATCGTTGACGTATAATTTAATGGCAGCAACACATTGCAAACAAGTTGGCACAGCGGAATTTTTACCACTGTGTTACATGGCTTTTCCTTTTAACAACACTCAGTAAACATTTGGGAACTGAGGAGACCAATTTTTGAAGCTTTGTAGGTAAATGATAAATGGGTTATACTTGTATAGCGCTTTTCTACCTTCAAGGTACTCAAAGCGCTTTGACAGTATTTCCACATTCACCCATTCACACACTGATGGCGGGAGCTGCCATGCAAGGCGCTAACCAGCACTCATCAGGAGCAAGGGTGAAGTGTCTTGCCCAAGGACACAACGGACGTGACTAGGATGGTAGAAGGTGGGGATTGAACCCCAGTAGCCAGCAACCCTCCGATTGCTGGCACGGCCACTCTACCAACTTCGCCACGCCGTGGAATTATTTCCCTTTCTTGCTTGATGTACAGCTTAAGTTGTTCAACAGTCTCCGTTGTGGTATTTTAGGCTTCATAATGCGCCACACATTTTCAATGGGAGACAGGTCTAAAGGCAGGCCAGTCTAGTACCAGCACTCTTTTACTATGAAGCCACGGTGTTGTAACACGTAGCATGGCATTGTCTTGCTGAAATAAGCAGGGGCGTCCATGATAATGTTGCTTGGATGGCAATATATCCAAAACCTGTATGTACCTTTCAGCTTTAATGGTGCCTTCACAGATGTGTAAGTTCCCCATGCCTTGGGCACTAATACACCCCCATACCATCACAGATGCTGGCTTTTGAACTTTGTGCCTAGAACAATCCGGATGGTTATTTTCCTGTTTATGGAAGATGCTTTTATACCCAATCATGGCACCTACCTGTTCCCAATTAGCCTGTTCACCTGTGGGATGTTCCAAATAAGTGTTTGATGAGCATTCCTCGACTTTCTCAGTTGTTTTGCCACAAGTGCCAGCTTTTTTGAAACATGTTGCAGGCATCAAATTCCAAATGAGCTAGTATTTGCAAAAAAGTTTTCCAGTTCGAACATTAAGTATCTTGTCTTTGCAGTCTATTCAATTGCATATAGGTTGAAAAGGATTTGCAAATCTTCGTATTATGTTTTTATGTACCATTTACACAACGTGCCAACTTCACTGGTTTTGGGGTTTGTATACAAAACGATATAAGTTAAAAGATAAAGTGGACCAAATTATTCATAAAAAGTCAGGCTTTTGTCCGCAATGTCGAACAGTCAGAAAGTCGTCCTCTCAGTAAATTATGAATTCATGAGGGTCAGACGATTCATTTTTAGTCCATTCAGCTGTATATAACTATATAAATTATAAATGTCAGTGTTTATCTCACGCAGACAACATGAACACATGGGTTTTAGTGCTAGCTTGAAAGCAATTAGCATTCTGTTTCCTCGAGTTGATGCTAATAATTACACAAATACATGTAATAAAGTAAATAGTTAATATTTGATGTTATTCCACTTGTGTGCTGCCTCCTTTATTTCCACATTTATTTAACAAAGTCAGAGTAGTAATCAGCTGAGGCCGCAGCTTCGAGTCCGGCTTCACACTCCTCTGTAAATACGACTAAAAGAGTCCACCCACTTCTCGTAGCTTCGCGTATCGAAATAAAGTTTGTAAAAACTAATAAACAACAATAAACTGCATATAGTTTAAAGAGTAAAAACACAGCACACAGATGCTCCACCAAAGTTCCTGCATTTCCTTTTGTCCTTTTTTCCTTCGTTGTCAAGTTCGTTGTTATAGAAATACACAAGAAATAAGAAATAAATAAGTCATCCTCCCATACTTCGTAATGGCGGTTGTGTGTTTGATAAATACGTTTTAGGAACGCCACAACTGTGTTCGACCAATCAGCGTTCGACAGCACAGCCTGCCCCCGAAAAGGTTCCTTAGTTGCTTGGACAAGTCCAACCTCAGGAGGAACTTCTAAAGGTTCCCGAATAACTAAATATACCCGGGTAGTGTTTGGTGGAAACACAGGGGGAACATTATTCACCCGGGTAAGTGGGAAATAAGAATAATTGTATATAAGCAGAGGTGGGTAGAGTGGCCAGAAATTTTACTCAAGTAAGAGTACTGTTACTTTAGAGATTTATTACTCAAGTAAAAGTAAGTAGTCACCCAAATATTTACTTGAGTAAAAGTAAAAAGTATGTTGTGAAAAAACTACTCAAGTACTGAGTAACTGATGAGTAACCTGTTCGTTTAATGATGACGGCAACAAATAATGCACAGAAACATAAAAATAGCAGTGAGCAAATTCAGAGCCAGGAATATCTCTTAAGCAACTAAAACTAAAATATATATTAAATAATAATACATTAACATAAAAAAAATTAAGGCAAATTGAGCCACAATAACTTAACAGCACCACAGGCTCAGTAGGCAGAGATTACAAAGGAAAATAACAAGTTAGCCTTTACGCAAACCATAAACTGATAGGTGTGGGCTGCACCTGGGATCACACTGTGCACTTTTGATTGGTGTTTCTATGCATGCGTGTGTGTGTATGTGTGCGACTGTGCGTGTTTGTGTGTGTGTCTCTGTCTGTCTATGAGGCTGCAGTGCGTTAATAAATGTCCCCACACGATGTACATTTGACAGTGATTCATAGCAGGGAAGCTAACATCAGCCTACGGTGACAGCCAAAATATCTACTAACGTTACTTACCGCGATGTGCTTCCTCAAATTTGACGTTGAGTTCATGTAACCTTAAGCTTGTTGTTGTTTGCCGCTGAAACTTTATGTGCAGTTAATCATGTGACCGCCTGGGTCTGTTTGATTGGTGAAACGGAGTCAAACGACTGTATTTGATTGGTGAAAGGCAGGCATGCGATAGATCCTACTTTGAAGGTCTGTCTGACAAACCAAAACAAACAAAGCGTGCATTAACAGATCGATAAAAATCAGTAGCGAGTAGCGAGCTGAATGTAGATAAATGGAGTGGAGTAAAAGTAGCGTTTCTTCTCTATAAATATACTCAAGTAAATGTAAAAGTATGTTGCATTAAAACTACTCTTAGAAGTACAATTTATCCCAAAAGTTACTCAAGTAGATGTAACGGAGTAAATGTAGCGCGTTACTACCCACCTCTGTATATAAGTTATCACACAACTTGTGTTCCCATGAGTTCAGGTCGCCCTGCGAGAAGACCGAAGCTGTCTTTGATCTTATCAAGCAAAAGGCTTGTAAAACTCCACTGTGTGCGATGGGATGCGACATGGAGGTGTCAGTTTCTTTTGATCTATTGTCAGCCACAGGAAGACTAGATTAATAACTATAATAATAGTCGATATGTATAGCATGACAAAGTGATAAAATAAGTTACATGTTTATAAGCTGAGGGAGAAAATAAAAACGCTTTTAGAGTGTTGCTCGCCTTTTCTCTTAGAATGTGCAAACACGCACCCACACACAACTTTATGTGTGTGGGTGTGTGGGTGTGTGTGTGTGTGTGTGTGTGTGTGTGTGTGTGTGTGTGTGTGTGTGTGTGTGTGTGTGTGTGTGTGTGTGTGTGTGTGTGTGTGTGTGTGTGTGTGTGTTTGTGTGTGTGTGTGTGTGTGTGTGTGTGTGTGGCGCATTGGGAGTGGAGGTGTGAAAATGAATGTATTACATGTACGTTTAAAGTCGGTTTAACTTTAAAGTGTAGTCTAACATTCTTAGGTTAGATTATGTTTTAGACATTTGCAGTACACCATACATCTGGGTGCTGAGCTAAGATAAGATAATGGCAATCACAACAGCTATCAGTTAGCTGATGACACGTCACTTTGAAAAACTCTCTCTCTGGGGTCGCTCAATGAAGCATCTAACTTGCCTCAATCCTCAATGGTATGGGTTATTATTGTTAATGACAGCGTGTGTGCGTTTGTGTTTAATTTTGTGTTTAAAAAAAAATATATATCTAAAAGACCCCAAAAATATGCTTCCATAATATGAAGGATAAATTATATACATTGTCTAGTTTTGAAACATTAACTTTATTTGGCCTACCTCACATGTGACTTTAAAATACTGTAATCTCAAATACAATAACAGCTCATTTGTGTTTTATGTTCTGCAGACGTCCAGCAGGTGTCAGCAGAGAGTCAAGAAGAGATTCCCTCCAAGCAGCAGGAGTGGAGCTCCAGTGTGGGGCAAAAGGAGTTAAAACACCCACACATTAAAGAGGAAGAGGAAGAACTGTGGGAGCAGCGTCAAGGTTTGGAGGAGGCTCATGATGAAGATGAAGCTCAGTCCTTACAGCTTCATCTCAGTCAAAGTGATAACAACAGAGGGGCGGAGCTTCTAACTCAACACATCACAGCTGATGGAGAGCATTGGGAAGATATCAACTCAGAACCAGACAAGATCTTTGCTCCGCTGTCAGATATAGACGGCATGTCAGACTCTTCTGAGAGAGATCACAGTGACAACGTTCGTAAGCCGTCGGAGAATAATAACAACTCAATAGATGATATGAGACATCATGCTGACAAAAAACGCTATAATTGTTCTGACTGTGGGAAATCATTTAGACAGAAGGGTCATTTTACAGCACACATGAGAATACATACTGGAGAGAAACCTTTTGTTTGCTCAGTTTGTCCCAAAAGATTCTCTACAAAGGAGGCCCTGAAAAAACACATGATTGTACACACTGGGGAGAAACCCTATACTTGCTCTGTCTGTAGGAAGTGTTTTACCAGTAAGTATGGCATGACCAATCACATGAAATCACACATGCAAGAGACTCAATTTACTTGCCCATTTTGCCCTAATAGATACTTGAGTAAAGGTGCTGTGATGGTACACATGAGAATTCACACTGGGGAGAAACCGTTCAGTTGCAACGTATGCAATAAAAGGTTCATATATAAGTATCAGGTCAAAAGACACAACTGTGCAGCAGACTTGGACGCTGCTGCGCAGTGTGGCTCAGGTGTTGGAGCGGTCATCCATAATTTGGAGGGTTCCTGGTATGACTCGAGCTTTTGCCGTCCTAGTCCCTTTACATGTGTCCTTGGGCAAGACACTTTACCCACCTTGCTACCAGTGCCACCCACATTGGTGTATGAAAGTTTGTGGCGGAACAAAACACAATAAGTATTTAAGTCTGCAGGGACTTAAATACAATCAAACTGTGACTGTGATTTTAGGTGGTGTTTCTCATTTTGTGGTGTTGTGTTTTTTCCTCATGTAATTACTTCTAAAATGGTATTTAGCAATTACTAAATATTGAAGTTATTTTTTTTAATTTCCTCATCGTGGATAAACTGTTTATTCACTTAAAAAAATAAAAATAAAGTCACACTTGTTTTTTCTTCAATACATTCCATTGTTTGTATGTCTTATAATTCAATGAAAAGTGTGTACACATTAAACAATTGGAATGTTAATCAATCAATCAATGTTTATTTATATAGCCCTAAATCACAAGTGTCTCAAAGGGCTGCACAAGCCACAACGACATCCTTGGTACAGAACCCACATAAGGGCAAGAAAAAACTCACCCCAGTGGGACGTCGATGTGAATGACTATGAGAAACCTTGGAGAGGACCGCATATGTGGGTAACCCCCCCCCCCTCCCCTAGGGGAGACCGAAAGCAATGGATGTTGAGTGTAACTCCCCCTCCACAAGGGAGAGGGGGGCAGGGCAGAGGAGAAAAGAAAAGAAACAGCAGATCAACTGGTCTAAAAAGGGGGTCTATTTAAAGGCTAGAGTATACAAATGAGTTTTAAGATGGGACTTAAATGCTTCTACTGAGGTAGGTTTGGTTTCTACCGGCACTTCAGTCATCAACAATTACCGTATATTACCAAATAGTAGCCCGGGCGTTTATTTCACAAAATCAATTTTGGAGACAGGCGTTTAAAAGAAGCAGGCGGTTATTTGAACAAGGCTTTTATTTATTTTTTCACCAGCCTGTACCAGGCCATTATTTGGTTACAGTGGTTACTGTCCAGTATTTTTTTTTTGTACAAAAAACTTTAAATGTAAAAGCTATTGTAAACATACAAACAAAAAAACAAGAGATCAACATGAGGTAGGCTATCAAAATCAATCAATCAATCAATGTTTATTTAAAAGACAAGAGATCAACAAGGCCTCAACATGGCAGTAGTGCAACAATTGTCAAATAGAATACCAATACTAAAAATAAATAAACTTTTTAAATAAAGCAGCCTACCGGGAAAAATTAAATTATTGTACCAAGTACTCAAGTATAAAACCCAGGAGCGTCCTTCTGTGCAACAGTTGTTCTCCTCCTGAGGGTAAAGTTGTTCCGACGCAGGAATCGATTAAGCCAGCCACTCGTTGCACCAAACACCACCCCGGTGTCTCTCGTGTCACTCGCGGTGGCATACAACTCCTTGGCCTTAATGCGGATCATTTTGCGGGACACACAGTGGTTCAGTCCACGAACGTGATGTATCCACTGACACAAATTAGCATCAAGCTCGTCGCTCACTTTCTTCCTACCTCCACCAGATAAGCGAGCCCGTTTTCCATCGATTGCCGACTGAGATAGTAGTTCTCCCTTTTTTTGTTTCCATACTCGTACACGTTTTGGGTCAACGTTAAACTGCCTGGCCGCTGCCAAACCAGAATTCTGCTCCGCATACTTCACAACCGCTAGCTTGAACTTTAAGTCAAACTTTCTGTTCTTCTTCTCCCTTAAAGTATTGCCGTCCATCAGTTGTGGTGTACCGGTATCCTGTTCATTCAACTCACTGCTACTGTTGCTTGCCATGTTGAAACTTTTCCTCGTAGGTTTGTTGTTGTCGTTGAGTGTGTGTTACGCTATATGCGGTGACCCATTGCAATATGTTGATTACCCAGAATCCCCACGTAACGTAAGCCATCACGGCACAGATTTCGTTAAGCCTTTGATTGTCATGTAACTCTCTGGACTCCACGCGTCTGCTGTTACCGTAATTACCAGAAATACTGCACCTTTGCTTTTCCTTTTAGCTTATAAATTGGGTTTAATGAAATCAATATGATTTGAGTCTAAATTATGCAAATAACAGCCCATGGGCGGCTATTTGGACATAGGCGGTTATTAGGAAGAGGCGGTTAATTCACAAAATGGGGTCAGACCCTGGGCGGCTATTAGGACATGGGCGGTTATTTGCCCAAGGGCGTTTATATTTGGTAATATACGGTATATCATCTGAGAAATGGACATTGTAACAATGTAACAACATTGATTGAGTGATTGATTGATTGATTGAGACTTTTATTAGTAGGTTGCACAGTGAAGTACATATTTCGTACAATTTACCACTAAATGGTAACACCCGAACAAGTTTTTCAACTTGTTTAAGTCGGGGTCCACTTAAATTGATTCATGATACAGATATATACTATCAGATATATACTATCATCATAATACAGTCATCACACAAGATAATCACATTGAAATATTTACATTATTTGCAATCCGGGTGTGGAGGGGGGGGGGGGTAGGTTTGGTTGTTATCATCAGTCATAAACAATTGAGAACAGAGAAATGGATATTGGAACAGTGTAGGTCTGACTTGGTAGGATATGTACAGCAAGTAAATAAAATTAAAATAAAATAAAGTGGCCAAAAATAAGTAAAGTGTTCGAAAAAAAATATCTACAAGAATATAAAATACATAAATAAATAAGCGCCTTTGTTTGGGGCCGTGTACAATTACACTTAAAGGACTACATAATGTTCTATTACGCATGTGCGGAAATAAAACAGTTGAGTTCAGGTTTATAGTTAACATTGATGTCTACCGGTTATTTTGTTCTTCCCTAAGAACATTCTTACACGGTTATTCCACCCCTTTAAGATGACACAACCACCAGCTTATGGACCGTGTTGGGAAAAAAATCCACAATAACATAAAATAAATAAATAAATAAGCCCCTCTGTTTGGGGCTGTCACGCCAAATTTCTTCCCTCTACAAAAACCTTCCCTCCCCCATTTACTTCCGTGGTCATGTTTCCTTTTACGTCATTGACAGCGATCGATAGCACTTCGGCTTTGACTGCCCGTCGCTGGAAGGATACTTAGTCTTTGACAGCTGCTGGAATCTGAAGAAATCGATTATTGTTTTTATTTTGTACAGGCGCGAAACAGGACAGTCGCGTGCCGGTTAAGGACCCCCGGCAACTTTGTGATTTTATTGGACGCAGCCCCGTAAGTAAATGGGGAGGGGGTTTTTAGAGGGAAGAAAGTTGGCGTGACAGCGCCGTGTAAAATTAGACCGATAATGTTCTACTACGCATGTGCGGAAATAAAACAGTTGATTTCCGGTTTAGAATTAACACCGTCTACCGGTTATTTTATTATTCCCGAATAACATTCTTACACGGTTATTCCACCCCTTTAAGATGACACAACCACCGAGAAGGAATGTTGGACGTCGCGGGAAAAGATTATGCTTCGATGGAGATGAGAAGAATTACTTGTCGTGGGAGACAAAGTTTGTGGAGCACTTGGGTCAGCTAGGCCTCAAAGCCACGCTGCTCAGTGAGCCGCAAGACAATAAAGACGACGTCCAGAAAAATGAGGACGTCTACGCCGAGTTGATCCAGGTTTTGGACGACAAAAGCCTGTCGTTGATTATGATCGAAGCAGAGGACGACGGGAGGAGGGCGTTAAAGATACTGCGAGAGTATTACGCAGGTAAAGGCAAGATGCGAGTGGTTAGCATCTACACCGAGCTAAAATCGTTACAAACTTCTATTACACATGGGCGGATTGGGACAGAAATTCGGTTCTGGACGTTTTGGTTCAGACCGGCCCGTTCATGTACATACTGTATATACACAGGTATACGCGAACCCCCTCAATAGGTACATGACAAAAAATGTCAAATGCAAAAAAAGGGTTTCCAGTGGTACTTGAACCATTGTGATAGGCCGAATATTATGACAGCTTGGATTTTTTGATGTTCAAAAATGTATCGGGGCCAGATTATCCATTATTGATAAAAGTTTAAATTAAAGTACCACTGAGAGTTTTTTTTAAGTACCAATGATTGTCACACACACACTAGGTGTGGTGAGATTATCCTCTGCATTTGACCCATCAGCAGTGAGCAGCAGCGGTGGCCGCACCCGGGAATCATTTTGGTGATTTAAAACCCAATTCCAATCCTTGATGCTGAGTGCCAAGCAGGGAGGTAATGGGTCCCATTTTTATAGTCTTTGGTATGACTCGGCCGGGGTTTGAACTCACAACCTCCCGATCTCAGGGCAGACGCTCTAACCACAAGGCCACTGATAGTCACACACACACACTAAGTGTGGTGAAATTAACCTGTGGCTATTTTGAAGATATTAGAATAAAACACTTTTTTTTAGTAAATTCACATTTTTTTTGTTTAGTAATGAGGTGGCGACTTGTCCAGGGTAGGGCTGCAACAACTAGTCGATTAAAATCGATTATAAAAATAGTTGGCGATTAATTTAGTCTTTGATTCGTTGGATCTATGCTATGCGCATGCGCAGAGGCAAACATTTATTTTTTTTATAAACTGCAACATATACAAACAACTGAGAAACAATAATCAAAATAAATATGGTGCCAGTATGCTGTTTTTTAAAATAAAATACTGGAAAGGATAGAAATGTAGTTTGTCTCTTTTATCCGATTATTAATCGATTAATCGAAGTAATAATCGACAAATTAATCGATTATCAAATGAATCATTAGTTGCAGCCCTAGTCCAGGGTGTCCGCCTTCCACCCGAATGCAGCTGAGATAGGCTCCAGCACCCTCCGCGACCCCGAAAGGGACAAGTGGAAGAAAATGGGTGGATGGATGTAACTCCACATGTGTTCATTCATAGTTTTGATGCCTTCAGTGACAATCTACAACAGGGGTGCCCAAACTACGGCCCGTGGGCCGGATCCAGCCCGCCAGCGTTCAAAATACGGCCCGCGGGAAGTCCCAAGTTTTAAAAAAATACATATACTTTTTTAAATTATTATTAGTTTTTTTCCCATCGATAACGGGACATCACCCCGAGTGCGTGGCAAGTGCGGGCTTTTTCAGTCAATTAGTGCGCGAGGAATATTATATATATATATATATATATATATATATATATATATATATATATATATATATATATATATATATATATATATATATATATATACACAGCCCGGCCCCCGGCCAAATTGTTTTAACCCAATGCTGCCCCCGTGTCAAAAAGTTTGGGGACCCCTGATCTACAATATAAATAGTCATGAAAATAAAGAAAACACATTGAATGAGAAGGTGTGTCCAAACCTTTGGCCTGTACTGTATATACTCAAACACATATTTCCTTCTCTGTAAATGTAAACCTGTTGGTAGTTTGGTATATGCATATACATTTAATTAAATTAATTTAATTTATTTAATCAAATAACGCGACCGGGATGGATGGACATTATTAAGATGACGGAAAAAATATATCTGCCAAAAATCCAAACTTTAGTGTAAATATCTTGAGAAATAGGAGAGTTATTAAATAAGTAAAGAAGAAGAAGCAGAATTATCATACTTTCTGTAACATTAGGAAGAAATTATGTCATCCAGCTTGAAAAATGTCTCGACTATAATCAACTTGAAGGAGCCTAGAATTGATTTTATTTAGATGTTCGCAATATTTCAGAGTTCCTCACAAGGAAACCTTACAATGTATTGACTCTATAAAGTGCTAAAAAAAGAGAGTCGATGGTGAGTTATTGTGATGAAGAGAAATCCCATATTATTAAAATATTTCCCAGGACATTTCTCATATTTTGAAATGCAAATGTTGACGCTCCTCTGATTTGCAGAATTAGATGCAAATCCCCTGATGTTGCTTGGTGCTAAATTAGTCACAACAGAAGAAAGCCATACATGTTATATCATGGGCAAACTTAAATCCTCTCTTTTTATGGGTACACGCTCCCGAAGCTTACTGAGTGTAACAGATTCAACAGTGCTTGTATTATGTAGAATGTAGCATACGGATTAAATTATAGACTCTGCCACCTCATTCCAGAGACCACTCCTTCTCATAGACATAACACCAGAAGTAAACCTTTATTAAGAGAAAAAAATTGTCATCTAAAATGTACAAGCTTTAGTATAGCCTGAAGAGGCCCAGTGATCTGGAATGTGATTAATAGCTCTATAAAAAAAAAATCACATTTTTTTAACATATTTAAAAAGTGCTTTAAGCGAAATTTATTGCTACGTTATTCTTAGTATATTTAGCGCACCCCTCATGGCTGAGGATTTCACATAATTTTGGTCTTGACCCCTCTATGTATGATATGATTATAGCGAATCTTCAAGATGCAGTCTTTTAATCAAATTTGAATACTGAGTTATCGAGACTGATTTGGTGGATTAAAAGCTTGCTTCTCTGTAAATGTAAACCTGTTGGTAGTTTGGTATGAAATTGTAAACGGCTAGTGGGTGGGTAGATTTTGAAATTAATCGTACTGTATATTATATGGTGGTGTATATTTTAACTGTGGGTCCCCTATCCAAAAACTCTACGCTTCTAGGATTACCTTTTTGCAGAACGGACTAATATTAACAAAAGAAACAGTAATGTAATATAAATGATGTCTGTAAATAAATAAATAAATACAACATTAGCGCTGCATTAAACATTATGTTGCAAGTGGTACGACACTTCCTAAAAAATAATGTTAAAAAACTACTTAAAGCCTTGTCCAGCTGTTTACTGACATATACTATTAATGTTTAAATAACTTTTGCTATGATTTATCACTCAATATCTACATTTGTATTTATACGTATGTTTGATTAGGCTTACCTCACAAACCTGTGAAATGTTGGAACGGCAAACGTAAATACAGACACACCTCATTTGTGTTCTATGTGTCAGCAGAGAGTCAAGAAGAGATTCCATCTGAGAAGCAAGAGTTGAACTCCAGTGTGGGGCAAAAGGAGTCGGAGCCCCGCCACTTTAAAGAGGACGAAGAGGAATGGTGGGAGCCTCCTCGAGGGTCAGGTGAGGCTAATGATAATAAAGCTCAGTCCTCACAGCTTCATCCCAGTCAATGTGAGGAGAACAGAGGGGCAGAGCTTCAAACTCGACACATAACAAAAGCTGATGGAGAGTATTGTGAAGATATAGACTCGGAACCAGACGACATCTTTGCTCCACTGTCAGATATAGACGGCATGTCGGACTCTTCTGATAGTGATCAAGGTGACACCACAAAACCTTTAAAGAGTAATAAGAACTGTAAAAATGATGCAAGACATAATACTAACAACAAGCGCTATGACTGCTCTGAATGTGGGAAAATATGTACACAGAAATGTCATTTTATAATACACATGAGATCACACACTGGAGAGAAACCTTTTGCTTGCTCAGTTTGTGCTAAAAGATTCTCTTCAAAGAGTCCCCTGAAGTTACACATGATGATACATACAGGGGAGGTTCCCTTTTCCTGTTCAGTTTGTGCTCGAAAATTCCGGTGCAAAAGAGATATGGTGCTACACACGAGAATACACACTGATGAGAAACCTTTTTCTTGCTCTGTTTGCGGCAAGAGTTTCTCCAGAAAAAATTATATGACCAAACACATGATATCACACATGGAGGAGAAGCCATTTACCTGCTCACTTTGCCCTAATAGATTCAACTGTAAGGCTTCGGTCATAGTGCACATGAGAACGCACACTGGGGAGAAACCGTACAGTTGCATTACATGTAATGCAAAGTTCACGTATAGGTATCAGGTCAGTAGACACAAGTGCAAGGCTGGACAGTTAATCAGATTTTAATTTCAATTCTGGCTTCTCAGAATCGTAACAAAGAAGAAAAACAGGTAAATAGGTGGCGCAACGTGCATGCCAATTCCTGAGCTAGTAACGAACGTGGAAAGTAATGGATATTGATTTAATGTGACTGAATTGTTTACATCGTAAGTACCGTATTTTTCGGACTATAAGTCGCTCCGGAGTATAAGTCGCACCGGCCGAAAATGCATAATAGAGAAGGAAAAAAACATATATAAGTCGCACTGGAGTATAAGCCGCATTTTTGGGGGAAATGTATTTGATAAAACCCAACACCAAGAATAGACATTTGAAAGGCAATTTAAAATAAATAAAGAATAGTGAACAACAGGCTGTATAAGTGTACGTTATATGACGCATGAATAACCAACTGAGAAAGTGCCTGGTATGTTAACGTAACATATTATGGTAAGAGTCATTCAAATAATTGTAACATATAGAACATGCTATACGTTTACCAAACAATCTGTCACTCCTAATCGCTAAATCCCATGAAATCTTAAACGTCTAGTCTCTTACGTGAATGAGCTAAATAATATTATTTGATATTTTACAGTAATGTGTTAATAATTTCACACATAAGTTGCTCCTGAGTATAAGTCGCACCCCCGGCCAAACTATGAAAAACACTGCGACTTATAGTCCAAAAAATACGGTAGAAGGAACCACACTGGTGTATGAAGGTTTGTAGCCGGCCGTCTTCGAACAGTGAATTGTAATCTAAATGGGACTTTACTGGATAAATAATGGTTTTAAAAAAAGGAAGCTGTAAGGGTCTTTACCAGGGATGGGCAAACTACGGCCCCGGGGGCCACATCCGGCCCGTTGGTCTTTTTAATCCGGCTCGCTAAATATCGGAAAAAAATTAAGCAAAGATCTGTTTTGAGAATTGTCACAACAAAACTGATACTAGACTTCGACACATTGGCAAAGAAAGGGTCAACAACACTGCTCCCACTGAAAGAAAATGTAAGTGTTAACCTTGTAATACCATTTCTGGTGTTTCTTTGAGGTCCTGATAGGATATTGGGGAAAAAAGATGTATAGCCCATATTTGGGAAGTTACTCTACTCTCAACAGATAAGATATCTGTCAAATTTCAAAAGCTGATGTGGCCCCTAAGACAAAAAGTTTGCCCACCCCTCGGTCAAACACACAAATTGTGATCACGCTAAATGTACAATAAAAAAACACAGCATGTTTATTTCATATTTCATGTGGTGCTTCTCATCTGGGTGTTATTGTTTTTGTCCTCTTCTCAATGATATTTCTTGATTTTTGTCTTTTCTAACCTAATGATTTTTTTGAATGGCAATGCATTTTGATATTATTATTGTTGAATGAAAGCTATGTATGGATAGAATTGTACTCAACATTCTGACTGGTAGACAGCAAAATTGTGATTTCATAAAAAAATACTTACATTCTTAAAA
>NC_084757.1:16587582-16720082 GCF_033978785.1 Entelurus aequoreus | reverse complement strand
AAATGTATTCCAATTGAAAAAAATGTATGAAGACGGAACAATAAGATCATATGGACAGCCATAAGTGTTTACATTTTGCTTTATATTTATTATTTTACTTATTTTGTTGTCTGGTTTTGTATTTGTTTTGTATCATCCCGTGAGGTGAATATTACTTTTTTTGTTCGGTTTGTACTTCATGAAGTTTTGCACTTGTTTCGTTTGTTTTCATTATATTTGGATGTATTTGTTTGGTTTGTATGCTTGTGATTCTGGGCTATCCATTAAGTAAGACTATTTATTATGTTGAAGGGGGCAGGAAATATAAGATTTTCTTCATCCTGTTCCTTCTCAAGCAAAGGTGTGTAAATATGTGATTTAGTTGCTAAAGTTTAATTGTCTATTGATTGATTAAATATAAGATTTTCTTCATCCTGTTCCTTCTCAAGCAAAGGTGTGTAAATATGTGATTTAGTTGCTAAAGTTTAATTGTCTATTGATCAAAAATGCACATCAATGAAGGAGATAAATAAGTTAGTTAGTTTATTTTTCTTCGGTCAGTGGTCAACAAAATAAACAAACAGTTTTACATAAACAAACAGTTGTACATTCATACATTCATAAATTGAAAATGTTGCAGACCGAAAGGGTTAAGGCTGAAGTTGAACACTTATTGCGCCTAACTCTACAAACAATGTCAAATACAAGATGAGCTTCCAAAAAATATAACATTTCCTTTGCACAACATATTATAAATACACCTTGTACACAACATAAACACTGTTCAATTATATACACAGTAAAGGCATTTGAAATATCCTTGTACAGTTAAACTTTTGTACCAATTATAAACTATATACAAACAATTATACTTCCATTATTATTTATGTCCCACATTTAGTTTGTAATTAACAATAGTCATAGTATTAATTACTGTGTTGATTCAAGAGTGATATATTTTTCCAAGACATTGGTCTTAAAGTGTTTTTTAAATGTGTGAATGGAACTGGAAGATTTGAAGGAATCATCCAAACTGTTCCACAGATGAACCCCCTTGACAGAAACACATCTACTTTTTAAGCTCGTTCTTATGTTTGCTTTCTGAAAGACAGCTGAGCCTCTGAGGTCGTAGGGACTCTCCCTAGGTTTGAACCTCTCCTGTAGACACAGAGGCAGCATGTGGTTATGAGCTTTGTACGTCACAATAGCAGTGTTGAGATCAACAAGATCCATTCATCCATCCATTTTCTACCGCTTATTCCCTTCGGGGTCGCGGGGGGCGCTGGATCCTATCTCAGCTACAATCGGGCGGAAGGCAGGGTACACCCAGGACAAGTCGCCACCTCATTGCAGGGCCAACACAGATAGACAGACAACATTCACACTCACATTCACACACTAGGGCCAATTTAGTGTTGTTTTAATGTTTTTAATTTAATAAACAGAGCATTGGTATGGTCATGATAGTCCGCATAATTTACAATTATAATGGATTTCTTTTGAAAATGAAAATGAAATGAAAAATATTAAACAGTGGGCTTTCTAACAATTAGGAAGGGTTGTGTCATGTTTGTCCTCAAACAAAAAACATACAAAACAAAAACATTATTTTTCTCACATCTTTTTCCATTTTCAATCCTTTTTTTAAAATGCTCCAGGGAGCCAGTAGGGCGGCGCTAAAGAGAGCTGCGGGTTGCTGACCCCCGCTTTAAACCAATTCAGTAGAATGGCCCGTAGTATAATCGAAATAGCCAACCCACCCTGACGATGCGCCCTCCGGAACAGCAGGTGGCGGTATGCTCTTATTGACATGGGTTGCAACCCGCCATTGGACGAAAAAAAATCCCAAGATCCTTTGCGAACATATTCTCAACATGGCGGCGTTTCCCGGAGTGAAAATAGCAACTTTAAAATGTAAGTGTAGGGTTTTTGCATTCATTTAAACATTCAACGCCAGACACATACATCTTACTGTGATATTACAAACTTACATTTGTGCTAAAAACGAGATTTTTGACCATGTAATGTTGCGCCACTGCCGTGCTGTTCGATCCTTGTTTGACCCCGAGAGAGGGCCTCATAGCCGGGCTGTGCTGACAACCCAAAGCACGGAGCTTTTTTTCAGCGTTTAAAACTAAACAACTTCAATTTTTTATTTCAATTATTTCACATCAAGATGTTGAGTGATGTCTTATGATATCCAAAGTGCAGCTGGGAGAGACTCCAGCCCATTTCCCCTCCGCGACCCCGAGAGGGACAAGCGGTACAAAATGGACGAATGGACAAATGTTTTATTTTGACTCTCACGAGATGAAACACGATATTAGGTTTGCGAGAAGGAGATTAGACGAAATGTTAACGTTAATTTTAAGCAGCTGCGCTGTGTAGGTTTCTCTTTAGCACTGAAGCCTGATTTAGCCGCACCTGACCCTGTAAGGGACAAGCGGTAGAAAATGGATGGATGGATGAGCAGTAGGCCTACACCTAAATATGTTTACAGTGAAGTGTACTCATGTGTGTTGGTAGATATTGACACAATAATGAGTGTGTTAATTTAAACTATACCTAGTTATATACAGATTGTGGGTGTCGTTTGGCCTATTTTAAGGGAGATGAAGCCCCCCTAAATTAATCTTAACCCCGCCACCCCCTAAATAATTTGGTGAGATTAATTTTTTACAAAATAGTGCAGATAAATTAAATATATATATTCAGGAATATTAGTTCAAATATGTAATAATATAACCTGTCATTATTTACTATGATCATAAATCATTTTGTTTGCCTTCACTTCAAATGTGGAGACCAATGTTCCCTCTAAGGCAGGGGTGTCAAACTCATTTTGAGGGCCACATCGCAGTTATGAAGCCCCCCTAAATTAATCTTAACCCCGCCACCCCCTAAATAATTTGGTGAGATTAATTTTTTACAAAATAGTGCAGACAAATTAAATATAGATATTCAGGAATATTAGTTTAAATATGTAATAATATAACCTGTCATTATTTACTATGATCATAAATCATTTTGTTTGCCTTCACTTCAAATGTGGAGACCAATGTTCCCTCTAAGGCAGGGGTGTCAAACTAATTTTGAGGGCCACATCGCAGTTATGGTTGCCCTCAGAGGGCCAATTTTAACAATCAGTAATATATGAATAAACATGACCCCGAACGGGGACAAGCAGTAGATGGATGGATGGATGGATGGATGGATGGATGGATGGATGGATGGATATATAATACACTAATTAAATATATTTTTTTACATAAGCGGCAAAAAAATGTGCTTTAAAAACTGGAAGCTCAGTCACCAGAATTTTAGCACTGGGTGTTTTACAGCATATTAAAAAATTAATAAATGGAATGGAAAAACAATACCACTGTTTTAGCGCTAAAATTCAGGCAAAAGAGCTGCCTTTTTTTTTTTTTTACCGTAAAATCTTGTTTTAATGTTTTTTGTTTGTTTTTTAACGTTTTAGTGTCTTACTGTATATGTAAAGAAACAGTACCAAAGTTGATTTTCCGGTAAAAATAACTCAGTCGGCAGAATTTAACTGTAAAATCTGTTGTCAATTTTACAGTCTACAATTTGATAATTTGTTTTGAAATCATAAGTCAAGCAGATATTTAAGTAAAGTATTTATCATTATTTTAGCTAGAAAATACATTTTGAATACATGATAATGTAATATTTTGATTTTGATATTTAATTATAAAAGAAATGCAGTACATGATTTTTAATGTCCAAAGGGAAAGAACAAATATATTTAGTAGGAAAAGATGAAGTAATTAAATACATGAACATAACAATGAACACAGTTGTACTTTTTAGATGTCAGGGCCCTATGCAATATTTCTACACATTCTTAATAGTGTACATTTTAACTGACCTCTATGTTACTATGTTTGTCTTAGGAATATGAGTTTAAATAGATAATAATATAACCCGTCATTATTTCATGATCATAAATCATTTGGTATATATATATATATATATATATATATATATATATATATATATATATATATATATATATATATATATATATATATATATATATATATATATATATATATATATATATATATATATATATATACACACATACATTATATGAAATTGACCACTAAATGGTTTGGGGGCAAAAAATCCTTAACTTAGAATTTAATGGCATCAACACATTGCATCCCTAAATTCCTTGCAATAGCTGGTTGAGAAATGTTGTTCTTAAACAAATTGCTCACGCATTCGTTCACAAAGTGGTGACTCTCGCCCCATCCTTGTTTGTGAATGACTGAGCATTTCATGGAAGCTGCTTTTATACCCAATCATGGCACCCACCTAGTCCCAATTAGCCTGTTCACCTGTGGGATGTTCCAAATAAGTGTCTGAGGAGTATTCCTCAACTTTCTCAGTCTTTTTTGCCACTTGTGCCAGCTTTTTTGAAACATATTGCAGGCATCAAATTCCAAATGAGGTAATATTTGCAAAAAATAACAATTCTGTTTTTATTTACGATTTACACAACGTACCAACTTCACTAGTTTTGTATATGTATATGTATGTTGTCTGTCCATCTGTGTTGACCCTGTGATGAGGTGGCGACTCGTCCAGGGTTACCCCGCCTTCTGCCCGAGTGCAGCCGGGATAGGCTCCAGCACCCTCGCGACTCGTCAGGGACAAGCGGTAGAAAATGGATGGATGAATATTTCTATATACACAGTTACACACATACATACATATAGCAAATGTGTCTGACTTAACTCTGACTGGTGTGCTCGCTGGCAAATTTCAGTCAAAATACAGCCTGAAAGAACTTTAGATAAAACTGTTACCAAGTTTTGTGCAAATCAAGGACACGGATTCAAGTAAAACATTCTTGGATGACATTCTGACTATAAAATTGCATTCCTTTACTCGTATTGGGGTCTTAATAAACACATTTTAAATTACACAAGCGAGTAATCACCTGTAATTAATCATTCATAATTTAATCCAAATTCTAAAGTGTGATTAATCTCATTTAAAAAAATATTTTGATATCATTATTGGCATATGAAATTACCTCAGGCTATATATTTTTTCCCATAACAGCATTAAATCGGAACAAGCGCTACAGACTAAAATACAGCAACACCTTATTTGTGTTCTGTTCTGCAGACGTCCAGCAGGTGTCAGCAGAGAGTCAACAAGCGATTCCCTCCAAGCAGCAGGAGTGGAGCTCCAAAGTGGGGCAGAGGGATCCAGAGACGCCCCACATTAAAGAGGAAGAGGAGGAACAGCAACTTCAGGGGTTGATGGAGGCTGATGATGAAGATGAAACTCAGTCCTATCAGCTTTATCACAGTCAAAGTGAGATAAACGGAGGGGCGGAGCTTCTCACTCAACACATCACAGAGGATGATGGAGAGCAGCTCCACATTAAAGAGGAAGAGGAAACTGATGAAGATGAAAGTCGGTCCTCACATTGTCTTCACAGTCGAAGTGAGACAAACAGAGGGGCGGAGCTTATAACTCAACACATAGCAGTTGATGGAAAACTGCTCCACTTTAAAGAGGAAGAGGAGGAACAGCCACTTCAAAGGTTGACAGAGGCTGATGATGAAGATGGAGCTCAGTCCTCCCAGCTTCGTCACAGTCAAAGTGAGGACAGCAGAGGGGCGGAGCTTCTAACTCAACACATCACAGAAGCTGATGGAAAGCATTGTGAAGATATAAACTCAGAACCAGACAACATTTACGCTCCACTGTCAGACATGGACGACATGATGTCAGACTCTTCTGAGAGCGATCACAGTGACGACATCACAAAACCTTTGGAGAGTAATAAGAATTCGAAAGCCAATACGAGACGTTGCACTAACAACAAACACTTTGACTGCCCTGAATGTGGGAAACCCTTTGGACGAAGGAGTAATTTGAAAACTCACATGAGAACGCACACCGGAGAGAAACCCTTCGCTTGCTCTTTTTGTGCGAAAGGTTTCTCCCTCAAGCATCATATGATCATACACATGAGAACGCACACTGGAGAGAAACCTTTTGGTTGCGCAGTTTGTTCTAAAACATTCTGCTCGGCGGATCACATGAAAAGGCACATGCTAATACATACAAGGGAGGCGTCATATCCATGTTCAGCTTGTGGCAAAATATTCACTTGTAAAAAAGGCATGTTATTGCACATGCGAACACACAGTCCTGAGAAACTCTTTACCTGCTCCGTTTGCTGCAAGATGTTCTCCAGAAAGCAAAATATGAACAAACACATGAGATCACACTTCGAGGAGGAGAAATTTGTGTGCACGCTCTGCCCTAAAAGATTCACGAATAAAACAGCTGTCATGATACACACGAGAACACACGCTAGGGAGAAACCGTTCATTTGCATTGTGTGCAATAAAAGGTTTACATGTCATTATAATGTCAGCAGACACAAATGTGCAACAGTCATGGAAGCTGCAAGGACTTAAATGCACACTCTGTTACTGTGCTAAATCTACTATAAATACACAGCATGTTATTAGGCATGTATATTTAGACCTTCATGTGGTGTTCAGGAGTGATTTTTCTGGTAAAAAAAAAACAACTGAATTTCGGCTTTGAGGCCGAACAATTACTTAGAAAATTCAGTTCGCAACACGAATGATTTCGGTGAACATGGGCAGTATCGGAGCCAAGAGCATTTGAAATATTGAACAGATGTTTTTATTTTGAAGGCGCAATATATTGTAGTGTCACTGGCCATTTTAAACAGCATGTAGGATATATTGCCGTGAATATAACTTGTTTATCACGTCTTGCTGTGGTGGTCACTTTTCAGTTACTTAATTGCTAACTCTCAGTGTTCCCAAGTAACACCACCAGTAACTAAAATGTTGTCATTTTTAACACAATACCATTAGTGAATGCAGGTTGTAAAGTGACCTCATTGTGTTGTTGTAGAAGAACAAAGGTTGTTTATTTGATTTGATTTTCATTGGCCGAACTGCTTTTTGCGTTTTGAATTGACATTAAAGAGTGAACAATTGGTTGTTCCACATTATTTGTGTTCTGTTCAAGTCATAATGTTTTTGCCTTGAAAAACTGTTCATTTGACATTGCAGTTTGTAAATGCTTTGAGTTGTAGTTATTTTTGACATATTTCTGCTCAAACTATTTCTCCCGTTTCCAATACAGTATGAGTCTCCCCAAATGTTAAAGTATTTCCTACGCCTTTGCAGGTAGGCAAAGCACATATCAAATCCAACTATTTATTATAAAGTGTTTTTCATATATAAAATAATTGCAACACAAAGTGCTTTACAGACTTAAAAATAATGCCCCGATGACCCACTTCCCCTCGTCATAAGTCACACACACACACACAGATAGATGAATGCATGACTGAGTACAGAGGAGCTAGGTGAAGAAACACTATCACAGGAGCGGTCTGCACGGCCACCATGACGCTGATACAAAGCACCCCTACAGCAGTGCCCGATAAAATTCCTGATGCAGAGGTAAAAATAAAATTTAATGTGGACAATAGTATAAAATATGATTAAAAATAAAGGATGAAATAAGTACAAAATATATGTACAGTATATATATATAATACATAAATAGAACTAAATGAAATCTAACATCCATTCATCTTTTTCCGCTTATCTGAAGTCATGTTGCGGGGGCAGCAGCCTAAGCATAGAAGCCTAGACAGGTTGGTCGCAGGGTGCCTTCTGAAAAATCTAACATAAGTAAGAGTAAAAAGTATTGCACAAATTACTTATCAAATATAATATTAAATAAAAGCCAAATTAAACAGGTGGGTCCCCTGTGTGTTCTTGAAAACATAAATGTGTTGCTACGATAGAAAAAGTGTTCCTCAGTGTTCGCTTTTACAATAATGTCGCTACAGCTTGGTTATTATACAGGTTACGGAATGCAAAAAAAGTATTGTTGACGGTTTTTTAATCCATTTTTAAAGTGATTTAGAGGTAGAACTGCATTGCTAGCTTCCTAGAACGAGCCGATTTTTAAATGTTAGAATGTAGGAGAAAAAACAAAAAACGTTTGTCTTCTTGTCTCATAATGATTGTGAACGATAGGCAAAATCCCCTACCCTAAATATCGACATTAATGTTCATATTAATCATACAACCTGCCATTATTCACTTAAATATGATTATCAAGTTGTCCTTCAGAGTGTAAAGTACCGATGAATTTAAAATGAATTTGCATTCATGTATCATCAGTGGCTAATACAAACCCCCGCAAAAAAGTATTATTATTGTAACAAACAGTTCAGGGTGTCCCAAGTTACCGGTGTGTTGGGTAAGGGGGAAGAGTATTGTCACTCCAAAGTTGCCGTAGGGCTGTGACGTAAGAGGCCTATAAAAGTGGGTTGTTGAAGAAAGTGTGTGAAGAAGACATTAAAGAAGTGGTGGAGACCGGACCAGCTCTCATGACTCCCATTTTTTATTTTCTTATATAAGTACACAGAATATGCGAACCCAGGACACTCGACTACATTATAATGGTTATATTAATATGACCTCATCTTTTGGGGATTAAAACTACTGACGCCTGTTTCTAACGTTCATCGAGGGTCCTTGAACGCACCACTGTTACGAGCAATGCGATGCAAAAGTGAAATCGCACAATAAATACTTTTATTGTGTTTTTGACTTTTTTTTTCTCTCACCTCATCCTTTTTGCAAAATCCCAGTGATGAGTGTGATTGCTTTTTTTATTTTTTTATTTTATAAACCTTTATTTGTAATCTGAAACATTTACAAACAATCGAGAAATAATAATACTAATAATCAAAACAAGTACAAAAACAGTACAAAACAGCGTCAGGGGGTTGTAAAGTCAATAAAGCAACTAAAATAGAATGAAAAATATATATACATGTAACAAAATGTAAAGCCACAAGTTGAAAAACTTATTCGGGTGTTACCATTTAGTGGTCAATTGTACGGAATATGTACTTCACTGTGCAACCTACTAATAAAAGTCTCAATCAATCAATCAAAAGCCATAAGCTCAGCTCGGCTTTGCTCTCCGGGTGGAACGAACCATTTTGCATTTTTGTTAGGGGGTGTAGATAGTGTTGGTCAATTTTACTTTGATGCAACCAAACTTATTATTGAACTTTTACTGCTATATTTATTTAATCATTTGATTAA
This sequence comes from Entelurus aequoreus, assembly GCF_033978785.1. Taxonomy (NCBI): domain Eukaryota; kingdom Metazoa; phylum Chordata; class Actinopteri; order Syngnathiformes; family Syngnathidae; genus Entelurus; species Entelurus aequoreus. Next base: position 16,710,933 of record NC_084757.1, on the reverse strand, counting down.
TTATGTTGTAATGTACATACAGTATTTAAAAGACATTAAATAATATTTAAACTTTACAAAGCCGAGCCCCCCGCCCCCGTGCTTGGGGCGCTGTAGAGCACCCCCACCGCAGAAATAAATATGGGAACTCGGCGCCAAATCTTGCTGTAGTGAGATACCAGCGAAGAAGAAAATCCGGAAGTTAGCAAGTTTGTTCCAAAAAATGTGTAAAGTCAAGCAGTTGAGAATGTTGATGGAGCAGCGACTGAATTCTGTAATTGAAGAAATATTTGGAGTGTTGGAAAGAACCATAGCAGAGTACGAGGAGGAACTTTCTAGAACAAAAGAGAAGACAAATCGACAACAAAAACTTCTGGACGCCGTTTTCAAACCTCGAGTTGTGCTACGCAAAGCAGGTTTGTTTACATCTTTTTACCTTATCATGTAACTTGAAAGTAACGTTAAATAGTTATACATTAGCATTTTGTTTTTGGTAAATTATTATTAGTTTTGTTATTATTATTACACAATTGTAATTCAGGGTGTGCATTCTCCGACCGACCCAGCCCATGAGGTCTGCTAAGCAGGGCCCTAAGCTTTGTGTGGCCCTAAACAAGATTTTGTTTGTTTTTGATTGATTGTTTGAAACTTGTATTAGTAGATTGCACAGTATAATACATATTCCGTACAACTGACCACTAAATGGTAACACCCGAATAAGTTTTTCAACTTGTTTAAGTCGGGGTCCACTTAAATCAATTTATGGTAAGTAAATCAATTAATTGTAACCCCATTGTGACCCCATTTTTGTCTTTAATATTACTTAATTGTTGTATTTATACAAACCCCGTTTCCATGTGAGTTGGGAAATTGTGTTAGATGTAAATATAAACGGAATACAATGATTTGCAAATCCTTTTCAACCCATATTCAATTGAATGCACTACAAAGACAAGATATTTGATGTTCAAACTCATGAACTTTATTTTTTTTTGCAAATAATAATTAACTTAGAATTTCATGGCTGCAACACGTGCCAAAGTAGTTGGGAAAGGGCATGTTCACCGCTGTGTTGCATGGCCTTTTCCTTTTAACAACAAACAATAAACGATTGGGAACTGAGGAAACTAATTGTTGAAGCTTTGAAAGTGGAATTCTTTCCCATTCTTGTTTTATGTAGAGCTTCAGTCGTTCAAAAGTCCGGGGTCTCCGCTGTCGTATTTTACGCTTCATAATGCGCCACACATTTTCGACGAGAGACAGGTCTGGACTGCAGGCGGGCCAGGAAAGTACCCGCACTCTTTTTTTACAAGGTCACGCTGTTGTAACACGTGCTGAATGTGGCTTGGCATTGTGTGGCAGAGGCGTCCATGAAAAAGACGGCGCTTAGATGGCAGCATATGTTGTTCCAAAACCTGTATGTACCTTTCAGCATTAATGGCGCCTTCACAGATGTGTAAGTTACCCATGTCTTGGGCACTAATGCACCCCCATACCACCACATATGCTGGCTTTTGAACTTTGCGTCGATAACAGTCTGGATGGTTCGCTTCCCCTTTGGTCCGGATGACACGATGTCGAATATTTCCAAATGTGGACTCGTCAGACCACAGAACACTTTTCCACTTTGCATGAGTCCATCTAGATGATCTCGGGCCCAGAGAAGCCGGCGGCGTTTCTGGATGTTGTTGATAAATGGCTTTCGCTTTGCATAGTAGAGCTTTAACTTGCACTTACAGATGTAGCGACCAACTGTATTTAGTGACATTGGTTTTCTGAAGTGTTCCTGAGCCCATGTGGTGGTATCCTTTAGAGATTGATGTCGGTTTTTGATACAGTGCCGTCTGAGGGATCGAAGGTCACGGTCATTCAATGTTGGTTTCCGGCCATGCCGCTTACGTGCAGTGATTTCTCCAGATTCTCTTAACCTTTTGATGATTTTATGGACCGTAGATGTTGAAAGCCCTACATTTCTTGCAATTGAACTTTGAGAAACGTTGTTCTTAAACTGTTTGACTATTTGCTTATGCAGTTGTGGACAAAGGGGTGTACCTCGCCCCATCCTTTCTTGTGAAAGACTGAACACTTTTTGGGAAGCTGTTTTTATACCCAATCATGGCACCCACCTGTTCCCAATTAGCCTGCACACCTGTGGGATGTTCCAAATAAGTGTTTGATGAGCATTCCTCAACTTTATCAGTATCTCTTGCCACCTTTCCCAACTTCTTTGTCACGTGTTGCTGGCATCAAATTCTAAAGTTAATGATAATGATTATTTGCAACAACAAAAAAGTTTAATAATAATAATAATAATAGATTTTATTTGTAAAAAGCACTTTATATTGAGTAAGCAATCTCAAAGTGCTACAGTGTATTAAAAAAAAAAAACGTGAAGTGAACGCTAACGTAGGTGACTCCGGTGTAACGACCGAGTTGGGTCGTTTTGCCACAAAATACCTCAATGATAACGAGGGGAAATTAAAGGCCTACTGAAATGAAATTTTGTTATTTAAACGGGGATAGCAGGTCCATTCTATGTGTCATACTTGATCATTTCGCAATATTGCCATATTTTTGCTGAAAGGATTTAGTAGAGAACATCGACGATAAAGTTCGCAACTTTTGGTCGCTGATAAAAAAAGCTTTGCCTGTACCGGAAGTGGCGTGACGTCACAGGTTGTGGAGCGCCTCACATCTGCACATTGTTTACAATCATGGCCAACAGCAGCGAGAGCGATTCGGACCAAGAAAGCGACGATTACCCCATTAATTTGAGCGAGGATGAAATATTTGTGGATGAGAAAAGTGAGAGTGAAGGATTAGAGGGCAGTGGAAGCGATTCAGATAGGGAAGATGCTGTGAGAGGCGGGTGGGACCTGATATTCAGCTGGGAATGACTAAAACAGTAAATAAACACAATCAATCAATCAATCAATGTTTATTTTTATAGCCCTAAATCACAAGTGTCTCAAAGGGCTGTACAAGCCACAACGACATCCTCGGTACAGAGCCCACATACGGGCAAGGAAAACTCACCCCAGTGGGACGTCAATGTGAATGACTATGAGAAACCTTGGAGAGGACCGCGGATGTGGGTAAACCCCCCCCCTTTAGGGGAGACTGAAAGCAATGGATGTCGAGTGGGTCTGACATAATATTGTGAAAGTCCAGTCCACAGTGGATCGAATACATCAGCGAAAGTCCAGTCCATAGTGGGGCCAGCAGGAACCATCCCGAGCGGAGACGGGTCAGCAGCGTAGAGATGTCCCCAACCGATGCACAGGCTAGCGGTCCACCCCGGGTCCCGACTCTGGACAACCAGCACTTCATCCATGGCCACCGGACCTGTGCAACTCCCCCTCCATAAGGGAGAGGGGAGCAGAGGAGAAAAGAAAAGAAAAGAAACGGCAGATCAACTGGTCTAAAAAGGGAGTCAATTTAAAGGCTAGAGTATACAAATGAGTTTTAAGATGGGACTTAAATGCTTCTACTGAGGTAGCATCTCTTAACTGTTACCGGGAGGGCATTCCATAGTATTGGAGCCGGAATAGAAAATGCTATATAGCCCGCAGACTTTTTTTGGGCTCTGGGAATCACTAATAAGCCGGAGTTCTTTGAACGCAGATTTCTTGTCAGGACATATGGTACAATACAATCGGCAAGATAGGCAGGAGCTAAACCGTGTAGTATTTTATACGTAAGTAGTAAAACCTTAAAGTCGCATCTAAGTGCACAGGAAGCCAGTGCAAGTGAGCCAGTATAGGCGTAATATGATCAAACTTTCTTGTTTTTGTCAAAAGTCTAGCAGCCGCATTTTGTACCAACTGTAATCTTTTAATGCTAGACATAGGGAGGCCCGAAAATAATACGTTACAGTAATCGAGACGTAACGAACGCATGGATAATGATCTCAGCTTGTGGACAAAATGGAACGAATTTTAGCGATATTACGGAGATGAAAGAAGGCCGTTTTAGTAACACTCTTAATGTGTGACTCAAACGAGAGAGTTGGGTCGAAGATAATGCCCAGATTCTTTACCGAGTCGCCTTGTGTAATTGTTTGGTTGTCAAATGTTAAGGTGCTTGTGCAGCCCTTTGAGACACTTGTGATTTAGGGCTATATAAATAAACATTGATTGATTGATTGATTGATTGATTGGTATTATTAAATAGATGTCGGTGTTGAGCAGGACCGATAATCAGCATTTCCGTTTTCTTAGCGTTGAGTTGCAAAAAGTTAGTGGACATCCATTGTTTAATTTCATTAAGACACGCCTCCAGCTGACTATAATCCGGCGTGTTGGTCAGCTTTAGGGGCATGTAGAGTTGGGTGTCATCAGCATAACAGTGAAAGCTAACACCGTATTTGCGTATGATGTCACCTAGCGGCAGCATGTAAATACTAAAGAGTGCAGGGCCAAGAACCGAACCCTGGGGAACTCCGCACGTTACCTTAACATAGTCCGAGGTCACATTGTTATGGGAGACGCACTGCATCCTGTCAGTAAGATAAGAGTTAAACCAAGACAAGGCTAAGTCTGACATCCCAATACGCGTTTTGATACGCTCTAATAAAATATTATGATCAACAGTATCGAAAGCGGCGCTAAGATCAAGAAGCAGCAACATAGATGACGCATCAGAATCCATCGTTAGCAATAGATCATTAGTCATTTTTGCGAGGGCTGTCTCCGTAGAGTGATTTGCCCTGAAACCGGATTGAAAAGGTTCACAGAGATTGATAGACGCTAAGTGTTCTACTAGCTGCTGTGCAACAAATTTTTCGAGGATTTTCGAGATAAACGGAAGGTGGGAGACCGGCCGGTAGTTTACCAAGAGATCAGGATCGAGGTTAGGTCTTTTGAGTAGAGGATTAATAACCGCTTTTTTGAATGCTAGGGGAACAGTGCCAGAGGAAAGTGATAAGTTTATAATATTTAACACTGATGGACCTAATAATACAAAAATCTCCTTAATAAGTTTCCCAGGAATTGGGTCAAGTAAACATGTTGTTTGTTTTGTCCCATTTACACATTTTAACAAACACAAGACATATATATACTCTATTAGCCACAGCACAACCAGGCTTATATTTAATATGCCACAAATTAATCCCGCATAACAAACACCTCCCCCCTCCCGTCCATATAACCCACCAATACAACTCAAACACCTGCACAACACACTCAATCCCACAACCCAAAGTATATATATATATATATATATATATATATATATATATATATATATATATATATATATATATATATATATATATATATATATATATATATATATATATATATATATATATATATATATATATATATATATATATATATATATATTGGGGCTGCAACTAACAATTAATTTGATCATCGATTAATCTGTCGATTATTACTTCGATTAATAACCGGATAAAAGAGACCAACTACATTTCTATCCTATCCAGTATTTTATTGGAAAAAAACAGCATACTTGCACCATACTTATTTTGATTATTGTTTCTCAGCTGTTTGTAAATGTTGCAGTTTATAAATAAAGGTTTATTTTTAAAAAAATTTGTTTTAACAAAAAACAAAACAAAAACTGCGCATAGCATAGATCCAACGAATTGATGACTAAATTAATCGGCAACTATTTTAATAATCGATTTTAATCGATTAGTTGTTGAAGCCCTAATATATATATATATATATATATATATATATATATATATATATATATATATATATATATATATATATATATATATATGCGCTTTAGAGCCCCTGTCTCAAAAGAAAATAATGTTTGCCTTGGTGCCCTACAATATGAGCCCTCTTTTAAGGCCACACTTGCCTTGACCTTAAAAAGTTAAAATTGGAGGCCTGATGTTCCCAACAAAACATTTTCATTAATGTTCATAATATGCAGCATAATTAATTCAGTTATTAGTTGGCGTAAGCGCTGCAAACTAAAATAACACCTAATTTGTTTTTGTTGTTCTACAGACAACCAGCATGTGTCGGTAAAGAGTCCAGAAGAGATTCCATCTCAGCAGCAGGAGTGGCGCTCCACTGTGGGGGAAAAGGAGCGAGAGCCCAACCTCACAGAGGAAAAGGAGAAAACGTGGGAGCAGACTCAAAGGTTGGAGGAGGAGGAGGATGATGATGACAATGAGGCTCAGTTTTCACAGCTTCATCACAGTCAAAGTGAGGAGTGCAGAGGGGCGGAGCTTCTAACTCAACACATTGCAGATGGAGAGCTTTGTGAAGATATAAACTCAGAACCAGACCCCATCTTTGCTCCACTGTCAGATATAGACGGCATGATGTCAGACTCTTCTGAGAGCGATCAGTGCAGAGGGGCGGAGCTTCTAACTCAACACATTGCAGATGGAGAGCATGGTGAAGATATAAACTCAGAACCAGACAGCATCTTTGCTCCACTGTCAGATATAGGCGGCATGATGTCAGACTCTTCTGAGAGCAATCACAGTGACGACATCCTAAAACCTTTGGAGAGTACACGTGACTCTAAACGTGATGTGAGAGATCATACCTACTGCAAACACTTTGACTGCGGGAGCTCATTTAGACACAGGAGTCTTTTGACAACGTACAAGAGAACACACACTGTAGCAAAACCTTTCGCTTGCTCAGTTTGCCAGAAGAGTTTCTACACAAAGAATGCTATGACCACACACACGCGATCACACATGGAGATGAAATTCCCCTGCTGGCTTTGCAATGAAAGATTCAAAAGTAAACATCACGCCATGATACACATGAGAACGCATGCTGGGGAGAAACTGTTAAGTTGTAATGTGTGTTGCAAAAAGTTCACATTAAAGGGTACACTGAAAACACATACAAGAAGAGAGAAGAAACCATTTTTGTGTTCAGATTGTGCTGAAAGATGAAGATTAAAGCAAACTCGATATTACACACTGGCGAGAAACCTTTTACCTGCTCTGTTTGCAAGAAGAGTTTCTCCATAAAGTATAATTTGACCACACACACGGCAGAGAATAAATTTTTCCTGCTCGATTTGCCCTAAAAGATTAACTCCAAAAAGAGAAAAATGAGAACATACACTGGAGAGAAACCGTTCATTTGTAACTTGAAGGTTCACGTATTGACTTGTATTGTATTCAGTTTGTTGCTTTGTTGGGTCTGCTCCTGTCTCTGGCCATGCTCCCCCCACCCGCCCCAGGCCACCAAAGTGTATATGTTTTTGTTGTTGTTTTACTTTTATGGCTGTGTGTAGAAGTGGCTGGTTTCCCCACGGGGATTATTAAAGTATTTCTGATTCTGATTATTATCAGGTCAGTACTTACAAGCAGACACAGTGTGTTGACAGAAAAGGGAGAACGGACGTATTTTAGCTTAAAAACTAACGATAAAGGTGAAGTTGTAACACTGAAACGCCCACAGGAAGAGGTGCTTAAGACCTGGCTAGCTAGCCAGCGGCTTAAGTCCATCCGCATTTTGCAGTGTTGTGGATACTCCTAAATCACTAATCCTCGCCTCCATGGCGACAGATAAAGTAAGTGTCAGGGTTGCCCCTGACAGTTTGGTTGCGTTTGTCTTAGTTTCCTGTCAGTGCTTTTATTTTGTCTTCATTTCCTGCTTGTATCCCTGAGTGCTTTTTCCCCTCAGATGTGGCTGATTGGCACCGGGCCACACCTGGTGTCAATCAGCCAGATGCTATTTGAACCTGCCTTCCCCTCCAGTCAGGGCTGGATTATTGTCGTTCCGACCTGTCGTGTCGATGTCAGTTTAGCTGGATGCGGTAGCGGTAAACTATATTCTGTAGCGGTTTGTAGCTTGCTGTCTTTTTGTTCCTCGTCTTCCAGTTCCTGATTCCCTGGCATCCTGTTTCCTGTTCCTAGATCCTGGTTTGTGTTTTTTCTTTATATTTTTGGACATTAAATAATGTTTTCCCCCTCAATGCCTATCGTCATCTCTGCATCTTGGGGTTCGTCACCAACACACCCTGACAGTAAGTTTCTTACAAGTATCATCCCTGCAGGACGAAGAATAGCTAAACATGCTTCACTACACACTGTAGCTCACCGGCGTCAAAATGTAAACAAACGTCATTGGTGGATCTACACCTAACATCCACTGTAATGATACCAAGTACAACAGCGTATCTAGTCGATACTACTATGATCACATCAATATTTTTAACCGTCACAAAATCTTTTTTCGTTTTTTTTAAGTTCATATTTTGTTTTTAAACTCAGAAAATATGTCCCTGGACACATGAGGACTTTGAATATGACCAATGTATGATCCTGTAACGATTTGGTATCGAATTGATACCCAAATTTGTGATATCATCCAAAACTAATGTAAAGTATCAAACAGAAGAGTAAGTGATTATTACATTTTAACAGAAGTGTAGATAGAACATGTTAAAAGAGAAAGTAAGCAGATATTAACAGTAAATGAACAAGTAGATTAATAATTCATTTTCTAAACACAATAGTGACACCAAGTGGAATTGAAATATATTCCACACCCTTAAACATGTGGTCAAGGCTCGAATTTAAAGGCCTACTGAAACCCACTACTACCGACCACGCAGTCTGATAGTTTATATATCAATGATGAAATCTTAACATTGCAACACATGCCAATACGGCCGGGTTAACTTATAAAGTGCAATTTTAAATTTCCCGTTAAACTTCCGGTTGAAAAACGTCTATGTATGATGACGTATGCGCGTGACGTCACTAGTTAAACGGAAGTATTGGTACACCATTGAATCCAATACAAAAAAGCTCTGTTTTCATCTCATAATTCCACAGTATTCTGGACATCTGTGTTGGTGAATCTTTTGCAATTTGTTTAATGAACAATGGAGACGGCAAAGAAGAAAGTTGTAGGTGGGATCGGTGTATTAGCGGCTGGCTCTAGCAACACAACCAGGAGGACTTTGACTTGGATAGCAGACGCGCTAGCCGACGCTAGCCGCTGATGACCACACGGATGATCGGGTGAAATCCTTTGTCCTTCCGTCGATCGCTGGAACGCAGGTGAGCACGGGTGTTGATGAGCAGATGAGGGCTAACTGGCGTAGGAGGATAGCTAATGTTTTTATCATAGCTCTGTGAGGTCCCGTTGCTAAGTTAGCTTCAATGGCGTCGTTAGCAACAGCATTTTTAAGCTTCGCCAAGCTGGAAATTATTAACCGTGTATTTACATGTCCACGGTTTAATAGTATTGTTGATTTTCTGTCCATCCTTCCAGTCAGTGGTTTATTTATTTTGTTTCTATCTGCATTTGAGCCCGATGCTATCACATTAGCTCAGTAGCTAAAGAGCTTCACCGATGTATTGTCATGGAAATAAAAGTCACTGTGAATGTCCATTTTGCGTTCTCGACTCTCATTTTCAAGAGGATATAGTATCCGAGGTGGTTTAAAATACAAATCCGTGATCCACAATAGAAAAAGGAGAAAGTGTGGAATCCAATGAACCCTTGTACCTAAGTTACGGTCAGAGCAAAAAAAGATACGTCCTGCACTGCATTCTAGTCCTTCACTCTCACGTTCCTTATCCACAAATCTTTCATCCTCGCTCAAATTAATGGGGTAATCGTCGCTTTCTCTGTCCGAATCTCTCTCGCTGCATTGTAAACAATAGGGAAATGTGAGCAGCCCTCCATCCTGTGACGTCACGCTACTTCCGATAGGGGCAAGGCTTTTTTTTATCAGCGACCAAAAGTTGCGAACTTTATCGTCGTTGTTCTCTACTAAATCCTTTCAGCAAAAAAATGGCAATATATCGCAAAGTGATCAAGTATGACACATAGAATGGATCTGCTATCCCCGTTTATATAAAAACATTTCATTTCAGTAGGCCTTTAACCACGGCAACTGCGGCAAAAGCCGCGACCGCCCTCATCATTTGCCGTAATGCCCTAAAAAACTGAAAGAAACTAATCATAACCATGTTGTTCAAATGTTGTATACTTGTGTTAAACAATGCGAAAGCCTCAAATCATGCTGCTCACTGCTCCCCTCACCTCTCAGGAGGTGGAACAAGGGGATGAGTCAAATACAGAGGGCAATTTCACCACACCTAGTGTGTGTGCGACTATCAGTGGTACTTTAACTTTAACTTCATGCAATTTTTGCGTGAGCTTGCACCCAGTTTTGGATGCCTGTGTTCGCAGGGTTTATGTTGTGACGTCACCGCGAAGTCAAACTTCTCGGGTCTTGCCATGTGTGTTATAACACCATAAGACTCTATCCACTTTCTTTTTTGTAACAGTCCGTGGCCGGGTCTTTCCGAGATTTAGCAAGATTTATTTTAACACAGGCACTACGTCGCAGCGCTCGTATCACGCTAACAAAAATCTGTCGATCTAGTATGAAAGCTGCGGGTGGCTCCGCAAGGAAGTGTCTGCCAAAAGTGAGCCCCGATCAAATATTCTTCGCTCATCTTAAAGTCAGTGGAGCGGACAGGTCGACAGGGTGAGAGTCCACGGTCGAACGAGTCCTCACAAAGGTGAGGCAAGTCCAGGAAAAAGAAGCAATGAAGAATTGTGCCAGTCCAAACAATCACTGAGAGGAATTTGTGTAACTAATTTAAACTATAGGATGTGTAGCTAACTAAAAGTATTATTATAATATTATTCATATCTGAGGTTAGTTCCTCTTTTCTAAAAAAGTTGACCCTTGCACTATATTTAGGACACTTGGGGTTTACACATATTCTTAGTCCTGTACAGTGATTAGAAATAGCCATAAGATAAAAGCTGGTCAGTGTGCAGGTGTACCGCCTGTTGTGACCGGGTGAATCTATATGTTTGTGGAGTTTATTTTCAACCCTGTATAGGGAAAACATGTGTTTACAACTTCACGATAAATGCATAAACAGTGTACATTTTCAAAAGATATATGATGACACTTTTGAAGAGGGTGGGGCGTGGTTTCCTTTGCAATCTGGGAACTATGGTGGCCGGGGAAGGTCACAAAAAATGCAAATGCCACAAGACAACATCTTTAAAGGCCTACTGAAACCCACTACTACCGACCACGCAATCTGATAGTTTATATATCAATGATAAAATCTTAACATTGCAACACATGCCAATACGGCCGGATTAATTTATAAAGTGCAATTTTAAATTTCCCGCTAAACTTCCAGTTGAAAACTCCTTTGGATGATGACGTATGCGCGTGACGTAGCCAGTAGAACAGAGGTATGGCTCCCCCATTGAGGCCAATACAAAAAGCTCTGTTTTCATTTCATAATTCCACAGTATTGTGGATATCTGTGTTGGTGAATCTTTTGCAATTTGTTTAATGAACAATGGAGATTGTAGGTGGGATCGGTGTATAGCGGCTGGCTGTAGCAACACAACAAGGAGGACTTACTTGGATAGCAGACGCGCTAGCCGATGCTAGCCGCCAACCGCATCTGTGATCGGGTGAAGTCCTTCGTCGCGCCGTCGATCGCTGGAACGCAGGTGAGCATGGGTGTTGATGAGCAGATGAGGGCTGGCTGGCGTAGGTGGAGCGCTAATGTTTTTATCATAGCTCTGTGAGGTCTGGTTGCTTAGTTGCTAAGTTAGCTTCGGTGTCGTTAGCAACAGCATTGTTAAGCTTTGACAGGCTGAGAATTATTAACCGTGTATTTACATGTCCATGGTTTAATAGTATTGTTGATCTTCTGTCTATCCTTCCAGTCAGGGATTTATTTATTTTTTGTTTCTATCTGCATTTGAGCCAGATGCTATCACGTTAGCTCAGTAGCTAAAGAGCTTCGCCGATGTATTGTCGTGGAGATAAAAGTCACTGTGAATGTCCATTTCGCGTTCTCGACTCTCATTTTCAAGAGGATATAGTATCCGAGGTGGTTTAAAATACAAATCCGTGATTCACAATAGAAAAAGGGGAGAGTGTGGAATCCAATGAGCCCTTGTACCTAAGTTACGGTCAGAGCGAAAAAAGATATGTCTTTCACTGCATTCTAGTCCGTCACTCTAACGTTCCTCATCCACAAATCTTTCATCCTCGCTCAAATTAATGGGGTAATCGTCGCTTTCTCGGTCCGAATCGCTCTAGCTGCGTTGAAAACAATAGGAAAATATGAGGAGGTGATCAACTGACTACGTCACGCTACTTCCGGTAGGGGCAAGGCTTTTTTTTATCAGAGACCAAAAGTTGCGAACTTTATCGTCGTTGTTCTATACTAAATCCTTTCAGCAAAAATATAGCAATATCGCGAAATGATCAAGTATGACACATACAATGGATCTGCTATCCCCGTTTAAATAAAAAAAATTAATTTCAGTAGGACTTTAACACAACCAAGTGGCTGAAAGCGGACAAAAAATAATGGCGTCACAAAGAAATACTTCAAAAAACATTTTAATGATTCATGACGGTCAGAAAGTGACTTTGATAAGAAATACTTATTTTCACTTATTTTTCCAACTTAAAACGGTTTCAACTTTCTGCCTAGGGTTAAAAAAAGCGCCACTAACGAGGGTCTTTTCGTGTCTTCTCACCATTTTTGTGTCTAAGTTGAATGTCAAAGTTGACCAACTTCTCGGTTTATGGCCACGTCCATATACTATACCGCATACAGCTCTTTAGCACCGCCCTAGTGGCTCCCTGGAGCTTTTCCAAAAATGGAAAAAGATGGGGGGGAAATATATTTCTTGTTTTAATAATATTTCTACATACCACAAACTTTCCTAAATGTTAGAAAGCCCATTGTTTAATATGTTTGTGTTTATGCTTCACTGATGAGAGTATTTGGCCAGTGCCATTTTGTCCCACTAATTTTGGCGGTCCTTGAACTCACCGTAGTTGGTTTACATTAACAACTTTCTCCGTAGCTGCCACAGAAAGGCGTGTTTTATGTCACTCTTTCTTTGTCTCATTTTGTCCAAACATTTTATGCTGTGCGTGAATGCAAAAAGGTGAGCTTTGTTGATGTTATTGACTTGTGTGTAGTGTTAATAATCCATGCTAACATGCTATTTAGGCTAGCTGTGTGTACATATTGCATCATTATGCCTCGTTTGTAGGTATATTTGAGGTAATTTAATTTCCTTTACTTGTGTCTTCTGTGTATTTAATGTATATTTGCACGTCTCATGACACATTATATCTGTATGTAATATTGGCTGTATTTCTGATAGTGTGCGATGTCGTTCCAAGACTACAGCAAATGTTACCATGTCGTTCCAGATCACAGCAATCGTTGCCCAGCTTGCAAAGATTGTAATAAATCCATTAAAAGAAGACAGCCTGTCCTTTCCTTTAACTAGGCACACACATCTAAATACCTTTGGCCGTTTTTAAGCAAGTAATTTCTAGGAGTTATCCAACCCTAACCCCAACTCAATGTGTTGCCTAACACTTGCATAAGGCTTTTAATTTTTGTGGCTCCAGACAGATTTGTTTTTTGTATTTTTGGTCTAAAATGGCTCTTTCAACATGTTGGGTTGCCGACCCCTGTACTATACAGATGAATGGCTTGATTTATTACAAATAATGCATTTTTACTAGCTGAGATGTTATGCTCACGGCACCGCTAAAAGTAGTTCCTCAGCGTTAGCTCTTATAGTAACAATGACACGAATACTTTAATATTCAGGTCACAAGATGTAAATGTAGTATCGATAGCGCTTTTTAGATGTGTTTTAGACGGGCTTGCATTGTCGTATTTTAGGTAGAATGCATAAAAAAAGAAAAACATCATATAAGTAGAGATAACCTGCTCAGTGGTGTAGTGGTTCGGGTGTCCGCCCTGCGATGGGTAGGTCGTGAGTTCAAACCCCTGGCCGAGTCATACCAAAAACTATAAAAATGGCACCCATTACCTCCCTGCTTGGCACTCAGCATCAAGGGTTGGAATTGGGGGTTAAATCACCAAAGATGATTCCCGGGCGCGGCCACCGCTGTTGCTCACTGCTCCCCTCACCTCCCAGGGTGTAAACAAGGGGATGGGTCAAATGCAGAGGATAAGCTCACCCTTATTATTGGTACTTTAACTTTTAACTTGTATTGTTCCAAAAAAAAGTGCAGTTTTCCTTTAAATAATAATAAATATATTGCAATAATAATAAATACAATCTTCAAAAAGGTACCCTTTAAGTTTCACAGAAAAACAGACAAGAAAAAAAAGGTTACTTACAGAATAGTTAGAGTAGCTGAAGAAAACCGATATATAGTGAAATTAATAATACTGATTAAAATATATATATTTGTTTATATATTGTAAAGTCATTATTGTACACAACTACACTAATAGGACATGGGGTCCAAGTCATTGCGTCATCCTGCCATTAAATGTGTTTTTTTATTTTATTTTATTTTATAAACCTTTATTTATAAATTGCAAACATTTACAAACAATTGAGGAATAATAATAATCAAAATAAGTACAAAAACAGTACAAAACAGCGCCAGCGGGTTCCTGCCGTTAAAATTCAATCTAACCGCCAGCTGCTCAGTGACGTCACAGAGGCAGCTCGCGTCACACATCAAAGAACGGGATCGGTCGCTAGCCACATCACTGCTGCCTTGAAAGGACGAGGTGCTAACTTCGTGTCGTCGCTTTCTTAAAAAAAAAACGGTCTTTAGTTATTAGTTAGTCTCTCACTTTTTTTCAAACTAACTCTTGTGTTCGCCAGCTGTGTTTTCAAACATGAGCGGGGACATAAAGCCGGAAGTGCGCCACACGCAGCTTTCGTGTGAGGCGAAAATGTGCAAATTGGAAAAAGCAAAAATGATGATGGAAGAGCGACTACGTGTTACTACTGAAGAACTATTTGGAATGTTGGAAATAACCGTAGCAGAGTACGAGGAGGAACTTTCTAGGACAATGGCGGAGCACAGACGTCTACAAGGACTACTGGATGCTGTTATCAAACCTCGAGTTTTGCTACACAGAGCAGGTTTGTTCACATCTTTTATGCAACGTAAAAGTCATTTAATTGCTTTGTAAGTTATTATTATTACACTCTAAATCAGTGTTCAGTCGATTTTATGGTAAAAAAAAACAAAAAAAACTGGCAGAATTGTACTGTAAAATTACAAACCCCGTTTCCATATGAGTTGGGAAATTGTGTTAGATGTAAATATAAACGGAATACAATGATTTGCAAATCATTTTCAACCCATATTCAATTGAATGCACTAAAAAGACAAGATATTTGATGTTCAAACTCATAAACTTTATTTTTTTTTTTCAAATAATAATTAACTTAGAATATCATGGCTGCAACACGTGCCAAAGTAGTTGGGAAAGGGCATGTTCACCACTGTGTTACATGGCCTTTCCTTTTAACAACACTCAGTAAACGTTTGGGAACTGAGGAGACACATTTTTTCATCTTCTCAGGTGGAATTCTTTCCCATTCTTGCTTGATGTACAACTTAAGTTGTTCAACAGTCCGGGGGTCTCCTTTGTGGTATTTTAGGCTTCATAATGCGCCACACATTTTCAATGGGAGACAGGTGTGGACTACAGGCAGGCCAGTCTAGTACCCACACTCTTTTACTATGAAGCCACATTGATGTAACACGTGGCTTGGCATTGTCTTGCTGAAATAAGCAGGGGCGTCCATGGTAACGTTGCTTGGATGGCAACATATGTTGCTACAAAACCTGTATGTACCTTTCAGCATTAATGGCGCCTTCACAGATGTGTAAGTTACCCATGTCTTGGGCACTAATACACCCCCACACCATCACAGATGCTGGCTTTTCAACTTGAAACTACCTATAACAATCCGGATGGTTCTTTTCCTCTTTGGTCCGGAGGACACGACATTCACAGTTTCCAAAAACAATTTGAAATGTGGACTCGTCAGACCACAGAACACTTTTCCACTTTGTATCAGTCCATCTTAGATGAGCTCAGGCCCAGCGAAGCCGACGACGTTTCTGGGTGTTGTTGATAAACGGTTTTCGCCTTGCATAGGAAGAGTGTTAACTTCCACTTACAGATGTAGCGACCAACTGTAGTTACTGACAGTGGGTTTCTGAAGTGTTCCTGAGCCCATGTGGTGATATCCTTTACACACTGATGTCGCTTGTTGATGCAGTACAGCCTGAGGGATCGAAGGTCACGGGCTTAGCTGCTTACGTGCAGTGATTTCTGCAGATTCTCTGAACCCTTTGATGATATTACGGACCGTAGATGGTGAAATCCCTAAATTCCTTGCAATAGCAGGTTGAGAAAGGTTTTTCTTAAACTGTTCAACAATTTGCTCACGCATTTGTTGACAAAGTGGTGACCCTCGCCCCATCCTTGTTTGTGAATGACTGAGCATTTCATGGAATCTACTTTTATAGCCAATCATGGCACCCGCCTGTTCCCAATTTGCCTGTTCACCTGTGGGATGTTCCAAATAAGTGTTTGAGCATTCCTCAACTTTATCAGTATTTATTGCCACCTTTCCCAACTTCTTTGTCACGTGTTGCTGGCATCAAATTCTAAAGTTAATGATTATTTCCAAAAAAAAAATGTTTATCTGTTTGAACATCAAATATGTTGTCTTTGTAGCATATTCAACTGAATATGGGTTGAAAATGATTTGCAAATCATTGTATTCCGTTTATATTTACATCTAACACAATTTCCCAACCCATATGGAAACGGGGTTTGTATGTAACAGCATATTACTGTAAATCAGGGGTGTCAAACGTACGGCCAGGCTGGATCAGGCCCGCGAACAGGTTTTATCCGGACCGCGGGATGAGTTGGCTAAGTATAAAAATGTACCTGAAATTTTTGAATGAAAGAAACTGCTGTTCTAAATGTGTCCACTGGATGTCGCAATATAAATTATTTGTATCTTTGTAGATGATGCTACATATGTACAAAATAAACCATCAGTCGAGGAAAATTATCAAACTACATAAATAACATCCTGTAATTTGATTTTGCTATACATTTTTTTATCTCGATAGATTGAAAATGAACACCAATGAGTTGACTGATGAACGTTATTACATCATTTATTCAGAAATTATTGACGACAAAGACATTATTAACCGCACCATGTAAGTGTAAAAACAAACAAAAAAACTTTATGATTTGTACATTTTCAGAATGTGCTTGTTCTATTTTTAAACAAAGAAAAACAATCTGAAGTTGTCTTTATTTTTAAGTTATCGTGCCGTGATTTTACCAGTCCGGCCCATTTGGAGTACGTTTTTCTCCATGTGGCCCCTGATCTAAAATGAGTTTGACACACCCCTGCTGTAAAATAGAAAAACTGTACCCCTATTTTTTAATGATATTGGGTTTTTTTTTACTTTCAATGGAAAAACGGTATCACAAGTTTTTTCCCCCCTTTTGCATATATTACACTAAAAAACTGGCTGCTCGGTTGCCAGAATTTTACTTGCCTTTCCAGAGAATGTGTTCCAATAATTGGCTTCGAAAGTGGTCAGGGCCAAAAACTTTCATTGTACAGTATGTGGGGGAACGCTGACGCCTCACGGGTCATCGCTGCATGAATTGTGACTCGGTATTAGGGTTGCGCAATGTAGTCGATATACAATATAAATCATTGGTCAGCGGTCCGGGGACCTGTACCGGTCCGTGACGCATTTGCTTCCGAGCCACACAGAAGCATTAAATGATTTATAAACTACCACATTTTCTCCAACTTGACTTTTTCCTGTCCCATTAGACCAGGGGTCTGCAACCCAAAATGTTGAAAGAGTCATATTGGACAAAAAATAAAAAAATAAACTCTGGAGCTGCAAAAAATTAAAAGCCTCATATGAGTGTTATAATGAAGTCAACACATGATGTGTCTATATTAGCCTACTATCAAAATGACTTTAAAAGTCTTATCTAAGTGTTATAATGAAGACAACACATGATGTGTCTATATTAGCCTACTATCAAAATGACTGTAAAAGTCTTATTTAAGTGTTATAATGAAGACAACACATGATGTGTCAATATTAGCTATATTAGCCTACTATCAAAATGACTTTAAAAGTCTTATATAAGTGTTATAATGAAGACAACACATGACATAAGTGTCTGTATTAGCTATGTTAAAGGCCTACTGAAATGATTTTTTTTTATTTAAACGGGGATAGCAGATCTATTCTATGTGTCATACTTGATCGTTTCGCGATATTGCCATATTTTTGCTGAAAGGATTTAGTATAGAACAACGACGATAAAGATTGCAACTTTTGGTATCTGATAAAAAAAAGGCTTGCCCCTACCGGAAGTAGCGTGACGTAGTCAGTTGAACATATACGCAAAGTTCCCTATTGTTTACAATGATGGCCGCATGAAGTGAGAGAGATTCGGACCGAGAAAGCGACAATTTCCCCATTAATTTGAGCGAGGATGAAAGATTTGTGGATGAGTAAAGTGCAAGTGAAGGACTAGTGGGGAGTTGAAGCTATTCAGATAGGGAAGATGCTGTGAGAGCCGGGGGTGACCTGATATTCAGCTGGGAATGACTACAACAGTAAATAAACACAATACATATATATACTCTATTAGCCACAACACAACCAGGCTTATATTTAATATGCCACAAATTAATCCTGCATAAAAACACCTGCGTGTTTGTTATGCTAGCTCCTAGCTCCTCTGCTAGCTCCTAGCTCCATAGAACACGCCAATACAATTCAAACACCTGATCAACACACACAATCACTCAGCCCAAAAGACCGTTCACCTAACCCAAGGTTCATAAAGCTTATATATTTTTAAAAAGTTACGTACGTGACGCGCACATACGGTCAAGCTATCAAATGTTTAGCAGCCAAGGCTGCATACTCACGGTACCTGATATTCAGCTGGGAATGACTACAACAGTAAATAAACACAAGACATATATATACTCTATTAGCCACAACACAACCAGGCTTATATTTAATATGCCACAAATTAATCCTGCATAAAAACACCTGCGTGTTTGTTATGCTAGCTCCTAGCTCCTATGCTAGCTCCTAGCTCCATAGAACACGCCAATACAATTCAAACACCTGATCAACACACACAATCACTCAGCCCAAAAGACCGTTCACCTAACCCAAGGTTCATAAAGCTTATATATTTTTAAAAAGTTACGTACGTGACGCGCACGTACGGTCAAGCTATCAAATGTTTAGCAGCCAAGGCTGCATACTCACGGTACCTGGTATTCAGGTGGGAATGACTAAAACAGTAAATAAACACAAGACATATATTTACTCTATTAGCCACAACACAACCAGGCTTATATTTAATATGACACAAATTAATCCTGCATAAAAACACCTACGTCTTTGTTATGCTAACTCCTAGCTCCTATGCTAGCTCCTAGCTCCATAGAACACGCCAATACAATTCAAACACCTGATCAACACACACAATCACTCAGCCCAAAAGACCGTTCACCTAACCCAAGGTTCATAAAGCTTATATATTTTAAAAAAGTTACGTACATACGCAAAAAAAAGTTGCGCACATACGGTCAAGCGATCAAATGTTTAGAAGCCAAAGCTGCATACTCACAGTAGCACGTCTGTGTCTTTGTCATCCAAATCAAAGTAATCCTGGTAAGAGTCTGTGTTGTCCCAGTTCTCTACAGGCGTCTGTGTATCGAAGTCAAAAGTCCTCCTGGTTAGAGTCTCTGTTATCCGAGTTCTTCCATCTTGACTGCATCTTTCGGGAATGTAAACAAAGAAGCGCCGGCTGTGTACTGTTGTTGCTGACTACGTTCGAAAAATACGTCCATTTCGCACCGACAACTTTCTTCTCCATAATGCAATGAACATGATTGCAACAGATTCACGAACACAGATGTCCAGAATACTGTGGAATTATGAAATGAAAACAGAGCTTTTTCGTATTGGCTTCAATGTGGAAGGCATACCCGTGTTCCCCGGGCTACGTCACGCGCATACGTCATCCTCAGAGGCGTTTCGAACCGGAAGTTTAGCGGCAAATTTAAAATGTCACTTTATAAGTTAACCCGGCCGTATTGGCATGTGTTATAATGTTAAGATTTCATCATTGATACATAAACTATCAGACTGCGTGGTCGGTAGTAGTGGGTTTCAGTAGGCCTTTAACCTACTATCAAAATGACTTTAAAAGTCTTATCTAAGTGTTATACTGAAGACAACAAATGATGTGTCAATATTAGCTGTATTAGCCTACTATCAAAATGAATTTAAAAGTCTCATCTAAGTGTTATAATGAAGACTACACATAAATGTCTGTATTAGCTATATTAGCCTACTATCAAAATGACTTTAAAAGTCTTATCTAAGTGTTACAATGAAGACAACAAAGGATGTGTGAGTATTAGCTATATTAGCCTACTCTCAAAATGACTTTAAAAGTCTCATCTAAGTGTTATAATGAAGACTACACATAAATGTCTGTATTAGCTATATTAGCCTACTATCCAAATTACTTTTAAGTCTTATATAAGTGTTGTAATGAAGACAACACATGATGTGTCTATATTAGCTATATTAGCCTACTATCAAAATTACTTTAAAAGTTTTATATAAGTGTCATAATGAAGGCAACACATGACAAGTGTCTGTATTAGCTATATTAGCCTACTATCAAAATTACTTTAAGTCTTATATAAGTGTTATAATGAAGACAACACATGATGTGTCAATATTAGCTACATTAGCCTACTATCAAAATGACTTTAAAAGCCTTATATAAGTGTTATAATGAAGACAACACATGACGTAAGTGTCTATATTAGCTACATTAGCCTACTATCAAAATGACTGTAAAAGTCTTATCTAAGTGTTATAATGAAGACAACAAATGATCTGTCAATATTAGCTATATTAGCCTACTATCAAAATGACTTTAAAAGTGTCATCTAAGTGTTTTAATGAAGACTACACATAAGTGTCTGTATTAGCTATATTAGCCTACTATCAAAATTATTTTAAGTCTTATATAAGTGTTGTAATGAAGACAACACATGATGTGTCTATATTAGCTATATTAGCCTACTATCAAAATTACTTTAGAAGTTTTATATAAGTGTCATAATGAAGGCAACACATGACATAAGTGTCTGTATTAGCTATATTAGCCTACTATCAAAGGCTAACGCAAATCTTTGTTGACAGAAATGTTGTATTATATTTTTTAGTCTACACATTTTTGCAACATTGGAAATCATTAGTAAAATGGAGGCTTCTCACAGGATGAGATAACTTCTGGAAATTACTGGCTCAGAATGGCCAACTGTATAGATGTGTGTGTCCAAGTTACAGAAAACGGCAGGCTAATGGATTTATTTCAATCTTTGCGAGCTGGGTAACATTTGCTGTGGTCTGGAACAACATGGCACACAAACAACTATGAGAAATGCAGCCTCATTACATACAGATAATGTGTCATGAGACATGCAAATATGAATTAAATACACAGAGGACATAAGTTAAGAAAATTAAATAAGCTCAAATATACCTACAAACGAGGTGTAATGATGCAATATGTACATACAGCTAGCCTATTTACCATGTAGGCACCGATTAGCTCGCTGTCATGCATTCACCAAATATGCCTGATTAGCACTCCAACAAGTCAATAACATCAACAAAGCTCACATTTGTGCATCCACGCACAGCATAAAAAGTTTGGTGGACAAAATGAGACAAAGAAGTGACATAAAACACGTCTTTCTGTGGCAGTATCGGAGAAAGTTGTACTTGTAAACAAACTACGGTGAATTCAAGAATCGCTGAAATTAGTAGGACAAAAGGGCGATTGGTACCGGGCCGCGCAAGAAATAAAAAATAATTATTTTATTTTATTTTATTTTTTAATTAAATCAACTTAAAAAACACAATATATACATAATATATCAATATAGATCAATACAGTCTGCAGGGATACAGTTCATAAGCACACATGATTGTATTTCTTTATGAAAAAAAAAAAGATACCCATGAGTATTCGGATTATCTCAGGGAGAGCATGTCCCAAATTCCAAGCTGTTTTGAGGCATGTTAAAAAAAATAATGCACTTTGTGACTTCAATAATAAATATGGCAGTGCCATGTTGGCACTTTTTTCCATGACTGGAGTTGAAGTTGTTCTCTTATTTTGGAAAACCTTGTTTTTGATTGATTGATTGAACCTTGTATTAGTAGATTGCACAGTACAGTATATATTCCGTACAATTGACCACTAAATGGTAACACCCGAATACATTTTTCAACTTGATTAACGTTAATCAATTCATGGTAAAGTTACATTGTTTAATGCATCCAGCGGGGCATCACAACAAAATTAGGCATAATAATGTTAATTCCACGACTGTATACATCGTATCGGTTGATATCGGAATTGTTAATTAAGAGTTGGACAATATCGGGTATCGGCAAAAAAGCCATTATCGGACATCTCTAGATATAAGTATTAAAAAAATGCCTTTTTAAAGAAAATACATGCATCACACCCAATTATGCAAATTAGAACTACACTAAATCAAATTGTAATCACGATTTCTGATTTTAGCATCTCATGATAAAAATATTATAATAAAAAAACAAAAAACGATTAATGGTCCGTCCAACGTGCATGCAGTTTTCCTAAGCTTGTGACAATGAAACAGATGATGAACATATGAGTGAAATCAAGACTACGTCCACCAGAAGTTTGGGATCTCACCATGGTTGCTACTCTTTTATTTGACACAACTAGAGGTGTAACGATATTGTGGATACCGCGCGGTATTGCGGTTTCAAAGTCTTCACAATAGGGCCACTTTTATCTCGGGCGTTTTCAAGGCGACACGAGAGGCAGCCGGTCACGTCGCACCGCACGCAGGGAAATCACCAATAAAAACTTCACTGCGGGAAAAATAGCTACCGTATTTTTCGGACTATAAGTCGCAGTTTTTTTCATAGTTTGGCCGGGGGTGCGACTTATACTCAGGAGCGACTTATGTGTGAAATTATTAACACATTACCGTAAAATATCAAATAATATTATTTAGCTCAGTCACGTAAGAGACTAGACGTATAAGATTTCATGGGATTTAGCGATTAGGAGTGACAGATTGGTTGGTAAACGTATAGCATGTTCTATATGTTATAGTTATTTGAATGACTCTTACCATAATATGTTACGTTAACATACCAGGCACGTTCTCAGTTGCTTATTTATGCGTCATATAACGTACACTTATTCAGCCTGTTGTTCACTATTCTTTATTTATTTTAAATTGCCTTTCAAATGTCTATTCTTGGTCTTGGGTTTTATCAAATACATTTCCCCAAAATATGTGACTTATACTCCAGTGCGACTTATATATGTTTTTTTCCTTCTTTATTATGCATTTTCGGCAGATGCGACTTATACTCCGGTGCGACTTATACTCCGAAATATACGGTACTTGATAAATCCTCAATCTGTAAGTCAATTTTTCACCGCTTGTCTTTCTCGATGGCGCGGGGGGGGCTGGAGCCTTTCCAGCTGCAGTCGCCACATCGTAAACCGTCACCCAGAAAATATGTTTGAAGCAAGCGAAGCCAAACATCAGTTTATGAAGTATTTACATTGTTAAAACTTTTAACTTCTTTTAAAAAACAGCATTTTCCAAACTGATATCCAGTACAGGCCAAAAGTTTGGACACACCTTCTCTTTCTATGCGTTTTCTTTATTTTCATGACTATTTACATTGTAGATTGTCACTGAAGGCATCAAAACTATGAATTAACACATGTGGGGTTATGTACTTAACAAAAAAGGTGAAATAACTGAAAACATGTTTTATATTATAGTTTCTTCAAAATAGCCACCCTTTGCTCTGATTACTGCTTTTCACACTCTTGGCATTCTCTCGATGAGCTTCAAGCACATCTGTGAAGTGCAAACCATTTCAGGTAACTACCTCAAGATAGCCTTTGATTGTTCCTGAGGTCCTGCCGAAGTTTTCCCGTGCTATCGGCACGCCGCCCTTTGTTTTGTAATCTTACCCTCGCTTATTGACAATAAATAAGCAGGTTTGTAATCATCGGAATCATTATCAAAATTTATTTTTTACCTACACATTGTCTTCTGTCTCTGCATCCTGGGGTCACGCCGCCATGCGCAACCATCCCTTTTGATTTGAGGGCGCCTAGTGAAGCAAAAGAAAAAATATTAAAAACAAAAAAAGGAACAAGTTGTAAACCTATAAATCAGCAGCACATAGTAAAATATAATTTTTAGCTTTAGAAGAAAATACACGGTATATTCAATAAGAAGACATAATGCTGTTAATAAGTAAACAAAAATACTTCAATTAAGGTACATTAGGTGTATAAATAATTTATATGTAATAGTTTTTAAACATATATTATACTTGTCTCATCTTACATACTATGAATACCGTATTTCCTTGAATTGGCGCAGGGAATATAGTATTCGCACGTCTAGAATTACTGCCGGGTCAAACTCGTTTCTCAAAATAATTAACGCATGCTTGGCCTTATCGCCGGTTTATTATTGAAGCTGGATCAAATTCGTTTCGCAAAATATTAATTTTATTATCGCATGTCTATAATTTTCGCCGGGTCAAACTCGTTTCGCAAAATATTTAGCATATGGCTAGAACTTCCACCGGGTCAAATTCGTTACGTCACGAGTGACGCATCTGTCCTCATTTTCAAAATGGAGGAAGCTGCTTTCAGTAGTTTACAATCGCACAAAGGAAAAAAGATAAAGAGCTTTTCAGTAGGATTTAAGGTCCAAGCTATTGAATACCGGTACAGTATGCTAAAGAGAACAGTAAGCAGCTATGTTTTATTAATATACCGTAGCTGCGTGTGTGAAATACTGTATAAGTCATTAAATGACTCCCGCCTCCTGGTGGTAGAGGGCGCTGCCGCGCTAGTGATCCTTCTTGCGACTTCCGGTACTGCAGAAGAAGTGAACACACGCAGCAAGAGATTTTTTTTTTTTCCTCTGCCTGAACTTTTAACATGGAGGATTACATACCGGTATCTAAAATAAAACAGTTTTCTAAACTGGACTTTCAATCGAAGCAGGAGGTAATAATTAAAGGAATATCTCCATCGAAACAGAGACTTTTAAAACTGAAGAAAGAAAATAAGGAAGACTTCTATAAACAAGTTATCGATGCTTTTGGTCAGAAGGAGCTGCAAATGGACTCCATTTATAAGTACAGGTAAGACCATAATAACGTTTTTTTTAATTAAATGTGCTTTTCATGATGGTATGCTTACATCACACTCAAAGCGCACGCCTAAATTTTATGGATTCCTTTTGGTAAACGCCGGAGTGAGAAGAGGTTTTAAAATAATTACCGCATGCACGGCCATCCCGCCGGTTTCCGGTAAACGCAGGAGTGACAGGAGGTTTTAAATTAATTAACGCCCCTGCGGCTATTCAAGGAAATACGGTAGTTAAAATAAGAACTTTAAACTCAAAGTAACACCTCGTTTGTGTTCTTTGTTCTGCAGATGTCCAGCAGATGTCAGCGCGGAGTCAAGAGATTCCCTCTGAGAAGCTGGAGTGGAGCCCCACTGTGGGGCAGACGGAGTGGGAGCCCCCACACCTTCAAGAGGAAGATGAGCAGTTTCAGGGGTTGGAAGTTGAAAGGGAGGAGAGCAGAGGGGCGGAGCTTCTCACACAACACATCTCAGAAGCTGATGGAGAGCATTGTGACGATGTAAACTCAGAACCAGACAGTATCTTTGCTCCATTGTCAGACCTGAACGACATGTCAGACTCTTCTGAGAGCGATCACGGTGACGACGCCCAAAAACCTTCGGAGAATATTACGAACTCTTAAGAGGACACGAGACATCACACTCACGACAAAAACTTGAACTGCTCATTCAGACACAGGAGTAACTTTACAACACACATGAGAACACACGCTGACCCCAAACTCTTTCCTTGCTTGGTTTGTGCTAAAAGATTCTCCTTGGAACAAAATATGATGTTACACATGAGAAAACACATTGGAGAGAAACCTTTTGCGTGCTCAGTTTGCCAGAAGAGATTCTACACTAAGGATTGTATGACCACACACATGCGAACACACGTGGAGATTAAATTCCCCAGCGCCCTTGGCCCTAAAAATTCCACTCAGAAAAGTTATGTCATAGAGCACATGAGAACAGCCACTGTAGAGAAACGGTTTACTTGCTGTGTTTGCAGAAAGACTTTCTCCACAAAGCCGAACATGGTCAAACACGTGAGAGCCCACACGGAAGAGAGGAAGTTTCCCTGCTCGTTGTGCTCGAACACATTCACTTCTAAAAGCAGTGCTATGGTACACATGAGAACGCACACTGGAGAAAAACCGTTTACTTGCTCCGTTTGCAGGAGGACTTTCTCTACAAAGTCCAATATGAACAAACATATGATAACACACATAGAGAAAAAGCAGTTTTCCTGCTCAATTTGCCCTAAAAGATTCCCTCACAAAATGTCTGCCATAGCACACATGAGAACACACAAGTGTGTAACAATCATGGAAGCTCCAAGGATTTAAAACTGACTGTAAAATGCTCTTCAAAAACACAACATGTCTAATAAGCATGTATATTTTATATTTCAGTTGGTGCTTTTCCCTTACTCCAATTCTTCAGTAGAGTGTGTTTACTAAATACTAAATATGAAGGTACTATTCAATTGTACTTATTGTTGAAATATGAAGTATTACTATTGTCACTTTTTTAAATGTGTAACACTTTCATACCAGTATAAGCATGTATATTTTATAGTTCAGTTGGTGCTTTTCCCTTACTCCAATTACTTCTTTAGTGGAGTGTGTTTACTAAATACTAAATATGAAGGTACTATTAAATTGTATTTCCTTATTGTTGAAATATGAAGTATTACTAATGTCACTTTTGTTTAATTTGTCACACTTTCATACCAGTATTTACATTTTGTTACTATCCAATAAAAAGTGGGAATTTAGTTTTACACAACGTTTGCATAATTTTTACATCATGGATGTGTTGTCCTGAAGTCAATTGTTAAAGGCCTACTGAAATGATCTTTTTTTATTTAAACGGGGATAGCAGATCCATCCTATGTGTCATACTTGATCATTTCGCGATATTGCCATATTTTTGCTGAAAGGATTTAGTAGAGAACGACGATAAAGTTCGCAACTTTTGGTCGCTGATAAAAAAAAGCCTTGCCTATACCGGAAGTAGCGTGACGTCACAGGAGGAAGGACTCCTCACATTTTCCCATTGTTTACAATGCAGCGAGAGCGATTCGGACCGAGAAAGCGACGATTACCCCATTAATTTGAGCGAGGATGAAAGATTCGTGGATGTGAGAGTGAAGGACTACAGTGCAGTGCAGGACGTATCTTTTTTCGCTCTGACAAGGGTTCATTGGATTCCACACTTTCTCCTTTTTCTATTGTGGATCATGGATTTGTATTTTAAACCACCTCGGATACTATATCCTCTTGAAAATGAGAGTCGAGAACGCGAAATGGACATTCACAGTGACTTATCTCCACGACAATACATCGCCAAAGCTCTTTAGCTACTGAGCTAACGTGATAGCATTGGGCTCAAATGCAGATAGAAACTAAATAAATAAACCCCTGACTGGAAGGATAGACAGAAGATCAACAATACTATTAAACCATGAACATGTAAATACACGGTTAATAATTTCCAGCTTGGCGAAGCTTAACAATGCTGTTGCTAACGACGCCATTGAAGCTAACTTAGCTACGGGGCGGCGGCGGGCATTGTAGCTTTCGACGACACCCCGGCCGCCATCAGAGTCGGCAAGAAACATATATTTCCCCAAAGTTACGTACGTGACATGCACATAGCGGCACGCACGTACGGGCAAGCGATCAAATGTTTGGAAGCCAAAGCTGTACTCAACGGTAGCATGTCTGCTATCCTCAAAGTCCTCCTGGTTGTGTTGCTGTAGTCCGCCGCTAATACACCGGTCGCACCCACAGCTTTCTTCTTTGCAGTCTCCATTGTTCATTAAACAAATTGCAAAAGATTCACCAACACAGATGTCCAGAATACTGTGGAATTTTGGGATGAAAACAGAGCGTTTTGTATTGGATTCGATGGGTCCGAATAAGGCTGAAACGACGCGTCGACGTAGTCGACGTCATCGGTTACGTAAATACGTCGACGCCGTTTTTGTGCGTCGACGCGTCGCATATTTACGTCACACTACCGTCATGGCAGACCGCAAAGCAGACTGTGCGAGCGAGGGGGAAAAAAATCACGCCAAAAGTCGTCAAAAGTGTGGGAGTATTTCAATAAACGGCCTAATAATGTTGTATGCACACTGTGTCGAGCGGAAATGGCCTATCATAGCAGCACAACGGCTATGAACGAACATTTGAAAAGAAAACCATCAACTAGTCAATCGTCCGCGTGAGCATACGTTGTCATCATTACACAAAAACATGAATGTATCATTTGTATCTGCTAGGGGTGTAACGGTACGTGTTTTGTATTGAACCGTTTCGGTACGGGGCTTTCGGTTCGGTACGGGGGTGTACCGAACGAGTTTCTAATCTAAAGCTAAAGTGTTAACAAGCTGCTTTGCTCCTTCTGCTTCTGTCTCAGCACGCAGCTTCTTCTTCTTCTTCTTCTTGTGGCTTTCCGGCAGACTAGACGCCCATCGGCGTATTGCTGCCTCCCACAGTTCAGTTCAGGTATTACCACAGCTTATGCAGTTACACTTTCTGGTGCAGGCCAGTATTCCACAGGTAGTCCATGACTGCTTTCATCACTGCACTTTGATGTTCCTCAGGGTTCAGAATAATCCTCAGTGAGATGCAGGGCAACCCTGCATCTAGTAATGCAGCAAAAAGCTCTCTCCTCTCTGTTGTGTATATAGGACACTCCATAAAAACATGCTGCACAGTTTCTTCTGTCCCACATTCACACAGTCCATTTTCATGTTTCCCAATACGGGCCAGTCCCCCTGCAAGGCCACAGTGTCCAAATCTCAGCCGTGTCATAATGACTTGCTCCCTTCTGTTTCCCAGGGTGATGCTTCCTCCCCTAACACTATTTTGAATATTAAAATAAAACCTTCCTCTTGTTTCCCCCTCCCATTCTCTTTGCCACCTGATATTTAACTCCTCCTTTATTATGGAGCGGTACTCTGAAATACCCAGGGCGACGCCCACATCCACCTCCTCCCTGCTCAGGGCCTCTTTGGCAGCACCATCAGCAGCCTCGTTGCCCTCAACCCCCACATGAGCTGGAACCCACATGAAACCCACTCTACTTCCAGCTTGGTTTACTCTGTAGAGTGCGGTCAGCAGCTCACAGACCAGATCTGGTCTGACCTGTGACCTCCCCCCCTGCAGAGCCATCAGCGCAGCCGCCGAGTCCGAGCAGATAACTGCCTGCTGCGGTCTCACCTCCTCAACCCAATTTACTGCCCATATCAACGCCACCATTTCTGCCGTAAAGACTGAAACCCCATTTGGCAGCCGTCTGCTCTGGGTGATCTGCAGGCAGGGAATGTGAACTGCAAACCCCACCCTTTTACTATTTGGGTCCATGGAGCCATCTGTATAGATCTGCACATGGTCTGCCCATTCCTGCTGCATCCTCTCCCTCACCAACTCATCTGGGTCTCCACTACCCTTCTCCCTCTTCCTCTCTGCTATCGTGAAGTCAACCTCCACACTTGGTAGCAGCCATGGTGGAACAGAAGGCCAGACCACAGCCGTACCCCTGCGCACCCCACTCAAGCCGAGCTCTTCTTCCTCTGCTCTGATTTTATGGACAAAACTCCTGCTTTCCCCACCTCCCAGTTCCCAGCACTCCTCCAGCAGCTGCTTGCCTGGATGGACTTGGTCATGCCCATATAGTTTAGCTATGTGGTGTAAGGCCAGCTTCCTTCTCCTTAAACTTAGGGGTATCTCTCCCATCTCCACCAGCAAAGCTGGGATTGGAGTTGTGCAAAAAGCCCCACTACATACTCTTAACGCTTTTGCCTGCACCCTATCCAGTGCTGCTAGGTTTGTTTTGGCTGCAGCCCCATATGCCAGGCACCCATAATCAAAAGCTGAGCGAATCATGGCTCTGTAAATCATTATTTGTGTGTCTCTGTTTGCTCCCCACGTACTCCCAGCAAGGCATCTCATCACATTTATCACCTTTTCACATTTCCTCACTATTTTTTCTATATGTTTTTTCCACGTTAACCTCTCTTCAAAAATAACTCCTAGGAATTTAAACTCTTTGACTCGCTCTAAGGGCTTGCCATAGATATTCAGCCCCAGGTTTTCAGTCTTCCTTTTGTTTGTAAAAATAACAAATTTTGACTTTTCCACAGATATTTTGAACCCCCACTTCTCAGCCCAGGCCACTACTCTATCCAGTGCCCCTTGTATCTTCCCTATTATAAACTTAATATTCCGCCCTCTTTTCCAAATTGCGCCATCATCAGCGAACAATGATAGCCCAAAGCCTGCCCCCACCTCCTGGAACATGTCATTAATCATCAAGTTAAATAGTACTGGGCTTATAACACTCCCTTGAGGAGTACCATTATCTATCCCCACTGTTTCAGAATATGCCCCCCCGACTCTGACCTGTATGGTCCTGTTTTGCAGAAACGCCCTGATCCAGTTCAGCATCCGCCCTCGTATTCCAGCATTAAACAGCTTCACCCCCAACCCCTCTTTCCACAACATGTCATATGCCTTTTCAATGTCGAGAAAAACTGCGACCACTGATTCTTTGTTGGCCTTAGCTTTCCTTATGTCTAGGTCAAGCGCAAGCACAGAGTCCATCGTTCCCCTCCCTAATCTAAAGCCACTCTGGATTGGTGCAAGCCATCCTTGCTTCTCTAATTTATATGTAAGCCGATCTGTCACTATTCGCTCCATAATTTTACACAACACAGCCGTGAGTGCAATTGGCCTATAGGAGCCTGGCTTTGCAGCTTCCTTTCCTGGCTTTAGAATAGGGATGACAACTGCATGCCTCCATGCCACAGGGATGACGCCTTCATCCCATACTGTATTGATGAGTGCTAGTATCTCATACAGCACCATGTCATCCAACTGCTTAAAGATTTCATATCCTAGTCCATCTTTCCCTGGAGCTGTTTTACGCCCTCTTTGGATTGCTCTCCGTAATTCCTTCAGAGAAAAGTTTAAATTACTGGGGTCAGAATTATCCTGATTCACCTCAAGTTTGTACATTTGGTTTCTTATTACCTCATTTCGTTTTACAATACCCTCCTCTCCAATGTTTACCCCACTATGTACTTCTTGGAATTTTTTCACACACATGCTGGCTTTTTGACTGTCATTTGTAGCAACCACCCCCCCTTCTTCTAGGACTGGGATGCTTCTCCCCTTAACAATCCCTGACATTCGCCGGATCACTGCCCACACCTCCCCTACTGTTGTGTCCTCCCCCAGCCTTCCGCAGTAATTCCTCCAACACTCTCTTTTGGCCGTTTTAATAACCCTCCTGGCCTTGGCTCTTAACCGCTTGTATTCTATAGCATTTTCCTGCACTGGGTACCTCCTTAGCACACTATAGGCTTTATTTCTTTCCCTCACTGCCTCATCGCACATTTTATTCCACCATGGCACAACCTTACGTTTTACAGCTTTTTTCCTTGGGATGCAGCGGTTCATGTTATCACTTAACATACTGCACAGAGTATCATTCCACTCGTCAACTGTTCCGTCCTCTATCACACTGTCTATTCCCTCTATGCACCCCTCAACAAATTCAGCCCATTTTGCTTTATTATAGTTTAGTGGCCTCGGCCTAGTGTCTTCCTCCACTAGCAAGGGCTGGCCAAATCCCACCACTATTGGGAAATGGTCACTTCCCATAGGGGTTTCTTCCATGGTTTCCCACTTCCCTTTCCAAGCCAATTCTGGGGAAGCTATAGTTAAATCAATGCATGATACCCTCCCTGTTCTGATGTCAAACCTGGTTGGCCTCCCATCATTTAAACACACCAAACCATGCTTGTCCATCAGTTCCTCTATCACTTCCCCATTCCTATCCCTGTCTCTGCTTCCCCAGAGTGGATTGTGTGAATTAAAATCTCCCGCCCATATCACTGGAGTTCCCACCTCCTCTGCTACTTTATCCAATTCATCTATTCTAAGTGGCAGGCATGGGTTATAGAAGTTAACAATATTCATCCTCCCTTGCTCCCCCCACACCCTCACTGCCAAACACTCCAGTGTGGTTGTTAACACCACCTGCTGGTATTGCACCCCTGCCCTAACAAATATTGCACATCCCCCCCCTGTCCCTTCTTTACGATCTTTCCGCAAACACTCATAGCCTGGTACAACAAAATCTAGGCACGGCTTTAGCCATGTTTCTTGTACACAGATCAAATCAGGCTTATCCTCACCAGTATGCACATTCTTTTTTAGCTCTTGACCATTGGCAACTAAACTCCTTGCATTCCACTGCAGGATACTGAACATGAAAATGCTCTTACTGATCATGTTCATCCCATGTTGCATCCATCTCATTTCCCTCTGTCTCACTCTGCTGTGGCTTAGGAGCCTTTACTTGACTATCTTTCATGTACCTATGTAGTTCTGTGGGGTCATACGCTCCCAGTCCCAAAAACCTTCCCGCCGCCTCAACCACTGCCCTCATGATGTCTGACCTGCTAAGGTCCTTGCCCTGCTTAGGAGGCCTAGTGGCGTACACCACGTCAACCATAAATGCCAATAGACTCTCTTTTTTCACCACAATTGAATCATCTGGTACGGAGGGGGTGTGGCAACTGGTGGAAGGGCCAGGGCTCTGGGAGCATGAACCCACAAACACAGACACATTTTCACTTTTTCCCTCTACCTTCTTAAGTGCCTCTGCATAAGAAATCTTATGCTGCTCTTTAACATCTTGGACACGCTTTGCCTTCTCAAAGTGTAGGCATCCCCGAAAGGACGCCATGTGCGTGCCCCCACAATTGCAGCATTTAGTGTCAGTAACATCGCATTCTAATAGATCATGTTCCCCCCCGCATTTTGTGCACCTTTGACTGCCGTGGCATGAGGCGGCTACATGGCCAAATCTTTGACACTTAAAGCATCTAAGCGGGGGCCGCTCATACTTTTTCACTTGAAAAGACACACATCCAATGAAAACTCTGGGTGGCAGACTATCGCCATCAAACGTTAGTAACACAGGAGCATTTGGGTTCCCGTCACTCCGTGCTTTAAATCTCTTTACTTCCTTCACATTTCCTCCCTTGATTTGCTCCTTTATTTCATTCTCAGTTATATCAGCACTAACACCATATATAACTCCCTTGATTCCCTCAATTCTGTTTGAGACGTACAATTCAATGCTCTGCCCAGCTATTTTCTTAACCGCAGCTGCTTTCTTCTGCGTTTCGGCACTCTTGCACAACACCATAAGCATTCCGTTTGCTAAGATTCTTGCTTCAACATCGCCTACTGACTTCAGCGACTCCGCAATCTTCAGAGGATTGACTGATCTGAACCCTCCCACTCCTTTCGGATCCTTCACTTTAAACACTACTTTAAACTCGGTGCTGTCAGTTTTCCTCATTTTCCCTCCCGACTGTTCTCCTTCTGCTGTAGCACCTCGTTTAGTCCCAGTTTTAAGCCCCCCTTCCCCTCCCCTGGCCGTAGCCATGTACAACGTCCCCCTACTTGTCCTCCTCCAACAATGCAGCCTTCAGCAATAATCAAAGAAAGATAAACCGTGTTAATAACGGCAAAGGCACAGTCAGTGAAAGAATTCAACTTGCGTCCGCTCTCTGACAGTCCTGTCAAACCGGCGTCCGACGTCACTTCCTCCAGCCCTCAGCACGCAGCATTGTCCCACCCACACAACCATCTGATTGGTACACACGAAGCGTTATCAGCCAATCAGCAGTGCGTATTCAAAACGTTACCAGCCAATCAGCAGTGCGTATTCAGAGCGCATGTAGTCAGCGCTTCAGCGTGGAGCAGATAGGTGTTTAGCAGGTGAGCATCAGGCAGCGGACTCTCCCCAAATGATAATAAACACCTCCCAGTCAACTACTAGTAACATCACTATGAGCCCGTTGACCTGCTAGAAACTTCAACTGCAGCTCAGCTCACTCGCAGTCCTGGCTTGAGGTGAAGGCTAATTAGCTCTCAGTTCCAGCCACATCGACCCCTTCTGAGCGCCTATTTTCAGCTGCTGGGAATATTGTAAACAAGAAAAGAACCAGGCAGCTACAACCCTAAACTAACACCCTCCCCGGATTGCTAATAATCAAATGTAAACAATCAAATGCAGATACTTTTTCTTATGCCTTCTGATCTCTCTCTCTCTCTCTCTCTCTCTCTCTCTCTCTCTATGTCCACTACTTGCTGTCCATATCCTACCCCCCCCCCCCCACACACACACACCCCTGATTGTAAATAATTCAATGTGATTATCTTGTGTGATGACTGTATTATGATGATAGTATATATGATAGTATATATCTGTATCATGAATCACTTTAAGTGGACCCCGACTTAAACAAGTTGAAAAACTTATTCGGGTGTTACCATTTAGTGGTCAATTGTACGGAATATGTACTTCACTGTGCAACCTACTAATAAAAGTCTCAATCAATCAATCAATCAGCATGTAGACATGCTAACCTTTCTTCATTACAACTGTTACTCATTTACTGGAATGAGTAGAATCAGTTATTGTGTACTGTGTTGGACTGGATGTTTATTTTGCACATTTTAAAAGCAATACTTAATGTTTACAGTGCTCCAGAATATTTAGATTGGCACTTTTTTGTATTGGATGTTTATCTTTATTTTTGCACATTTGAGCAAATAAGCAATACTTTCACTTTTGTTGAAATGTTTACACTGTTGTTACAGAATATTTCGTTTTGCACTTTTTTGTATTGGATGTTTATCTTTATTTTTGCACATTTTAAAGCAAAATAAGCAATACTTTTACTTTTGAAATTCTTATACTATTGCAGAATATTAAGATTTGCACTGGATGTTTACTTTTATATTTGCACATTAAAAAGCAAATAATCTACTTTTAATTGTGTTAAATGTTAAAAGTTTTAAATGTTTACATTGTTACAGAATATTTTGTCATGTTGTTGTCAATGTTGACTGAGTGGCCATACTTCTTTTTTTTTGTAAATAAAAGCCATGCCTTTTGAAAAAACGGGCCTACATGTATTTTTTAATGTTCATTTTAAATAAAAAAAATAATCGGTAAAAGGACAAATAATCTATAGATTAATCGAAAAAATAATCTATAGATTAACCGATTAATCGAAAAAATAATCTATAGATTAATCGATAGAAAAATAATCGTTAGCTGCAGCCTTAGGTCCGAATACTTCCGTATCAACCATTGACGTCACGCGCATACGTCATCATACATAGAGGTTTTCAAACGGAAGTGTGGCGGGAAATTTAAAATTGCACTTTATAAGTTAACCCGGCCGTATTGGCATGTGTTGCAATGTTAAGATTTCATCATTGATATATAAACTATCAGACTGCGTGGTCGGTAGTAGTGGGTTTCAGTAGGCCTTTAATATTCTTCACATAATTACTAGGGATGTCCGATAATGGCTTTTTTGCCGGTATCCGATATTCCGATATACTCTTAATTACAGATACCGATATCAACCGATACCGATATATACAGTCGTGGAATTAACACATTATTATGCCTAATTTGGACAACCAGGTATGGTGAAGATAAGGTCCTTTTTAAAACAAATTAATAAAATACAATAAGATAAATAAATTACAAACATTTTCTTGAATAAAAAAGAAAGTAAAACAATATAACAACAGTTACATATAAACTAGTAATTAATGAAAATGAGTAAAATTAACTGTCAAAGGTTAGTACTATTAGTGGACCAGCAGCATGCACAATCGTGTGCTTACGGACTGTATCCCTTGCAGACTGTATTGATATATATTGATATATATTGTAGGAACCAGAATATTAATAACAGAAAGAAACAACCTTTTTGTGTGAATGAGTGTAAATGGGGGAGGGAGGTTTTTGGGGTTGGTGCACTAATTGTAAGTGTATCTTGTGTTTTTTATGTTGATTTAATTAAAAAAAAAAAAAAAAAAACGTTACCGGTACTGAAAAAAACGATACCGATCATTTCCGATATTACATTTTAAAGCATTTATCGGCCGATATTATCGGACATATCTAATAATTACTTTATAATACTTTTGTATTGTCTACAGAATGTGCAAATACATATATAGTGACTGCAATGCTTTAATTTGGAGCTAAAGTTGCTTTTATTTCTTGTATGCTCTTAATCGGTACACAACAGTTGGATGATGTCACTTCCGCTAAACTACTTCCTTGTTGGTTGACTTACGGTATTCGTCCGAAAGCGTGTCGTACATGTTGCTGTCTTCTGTAATAATCTGTTGCCATCCTACACAAAGCAGCGTAGAAGCAATGCCGTAAGTTGTCTTTAACAAGTTAAGAACATGGCAGACACGTTAAAAAAGCATAATAGTGCCGATATGTTGAATATAATTATCGAATTAGATACGTGTTCAAGTCATTCAGGCAGACGGGGGGGGGCTCCCTCTGCTGGACATTTTGGGACATAACAGTTTTTCTATGGCATAGATAAATATGTACAGAGGCAATAAGTATGTTTGTATCTCTTTATTTTTTCAGTTTTTCACCGTCTTGTCTAAGAAGAAATGTCACAAGTAAATGGTCAAGCTTAAACACTAAACGGATGTTCACTACTGCAAAACATCAACAGAAGAAAAAGTCGGAAGTTAGCAACTCCACTTAATTTTAGAGCTATCGCGAGAGTAGTCTGTTGTTTTTATTGCTGCATTTGTGTTTATTTCACCACACTTTCACCTTTGCCCTAAAATCGTATGTTTATGTGCAGACTTCGACAATTTATATTGAACTTGTAATCCATTCAGAAAAAATATTATTTTGCTGTAGTTTTGGCACCGCCACTGCAGTAGAGCGCACATGAGAGCGGTGGTGCATGGGTGCTGTGATCTGTGTGGCGGCAAATAGCAGACATTTTGATGATTTTATTTTTTTTATAAAACGAGTGATTTCAATGTTGTCTACGTGCATGTATTAGTAAATGTTTATTTCAACCATTTCACCTAAAATATGTATTTAAGAGTACTACGAGTAAAAGTAAAAAGTAGTCATCCAAATAATTGAGTAAGTATTCCGTGAAAAAAATACTCAAGTGAAGTCCTGATTTATTTAGTAGTTATTTTTTAATGTTTTTGGGAGTACAGCTACAGTGTGGCTGCGTGCATGTGTGAAACATTAAAAACATCTTTACCTTTATGCAACATGTTTTCTCGAACATGTCTACTGGCACAAACGATAACCTTTTTTTGTAACTTTGAAGATTTGTGCTGCCTTGTCTGGCATGTGACTTTTTACAAACAGTACATTTCTATGCACTAAATTTAGTCTGATTTGTCGAATAATTCAGTTTCTACTATTTTTACACCTACATATGAAGTCGTAGTTTTCATGCTCTTACCGCTAATGCGACTCTTGGCCATACGCTGTGTGCCACTCAGGGGAAATTGTGGTCATCAGCTTGTTAAGCTTTTTGGGAATGTAAATACAGTCGAAGACTTTACTTGGTAAGTAAAACTGATGAAGATGTAGAACATACTATATTGCAAGAAGTGTACAGAAGACAGACGGAAGTTAAATGAAAAGATCAGTAAGGGAGCGAAGGATTGTAAAATAGAGGATATATTAGGAACTACGGAAGAAGGGGTTAGCAGTGGATATGGAACTATTAAATACCTCAAGGATACAGGACTATATAATATAATATAAAGATTAGATGGTATGTATACATATACTTATACATAATTTATATGTATATATATATATATATATACTGTGTATATATATAAGCATATATGTATATACCGGTACTGTACATGTGTGTATGTGTATATGTAGATAAACAGTATGTATATATGTGTATATAAGGCAATAAGTGGTAGAAAATGGATGGAAGATGTATGTGTGTGTATATATATATGTATATATGCATATGGCTAAATGTGTGTGTGTGTATATATATATATATATGTATATATTATATATGTATGTATATACACACACATATATATATACTGTATATATGTGTATGTATATTTATATATATATAT
Source organism: Entelurus aequoreus (assembly GCF_033978785.1). Classification (NCBI taxonomy): domain Eukaryota; kingdom Metazoa; phylum Chordata; class Actinopteri; order Syngnathiformes; family Syngnathidae; genus Entelurus; species Entelurus aequoreus. Next base: position 16,672,812 of record NC_084757.1, on the reverse strand, counting down.
ATGTGTATGTATATATATATGTGTGTGTATATATGTATGTATATATATATATATTATATATGTATGTATATACTGTATGTATGTATGTATATATACACACATATATATACTGTATATATGTGTATGTATATATATATATATACATGTGTATGTATATATATATATGTGTGTATATATGTATGTATATATACACACACATATATATATATATATATATACACACACATATATATACATATATATGTGTGTATATATATATGTGTGTGTGTATATTTGTGTGTATGTATATATATATATGTGTGTGTGTATGTATATATATATGTATATATGTGTGTGTGTGTGTGTGTGTGTGTACATATATATATGTGTGTGTGTGTATATATATATATATATATATGTGTGTGTGTGTATATATATATTGCATGTGAATATATGTATAATTTTTTGCTTTTTCGTCGTGTTTTACTTTTGTAGCCGTATGTAGAAATGTCTCTGCTGAAGTGCAGCAGGTTACATCAGCTCTCTGCTTTTTCAATGATTTTATCTTTGTGTTCTTTGATGTTTCCTTCTTTTTTACATGTGTTTTTAATACCTTATTTTTCGTGGACTTTACCGTATCTGCAGTGCAACCCCATAGTTTCCCCATTGTGGGACAGATCAAATCTATCCGACCCTATCCTATCCCGACATACATTTTCAGGAATTAATTTTATTTTGACATCTACTGGTTACAAAGTAACAGACATCTGACATTTTGCTTCACGTTTACCAGGAAGGAGGAGGCATGAAAAAACTTATGTTTGTTGAAGAAAACCTGGTTCACATAGGTCTTGTTCACACTGCAGGTCTATTCCGATTTTTTTACCCATGTGTGACCTCTCTCAGATTGGTTTTTATGTCGATGTGAACAATGCTACTCCAAATTTTTTAAATCCGACCCAGGCAACATTTGTAGATTGAATCACGTTCATCCGACCAACACGTCATCAAAAAGCAATAAGCGTCATAATTCTTCGCCAAAATATACGGTTGTAAGGACTGACGTACTAAAATTGGAGCCATGATTACTTCCGTAAACGCCGCGGAACATGTAACGACATGTCTGCATGTGAGCCAGATTGCGTTCACATTAGACATCGCATTTTTCCTGGCTTTCTGCCCGTGTGGGGTGTGGTCTCTCGCTGGCTTGGGGACTGGTTGTCCCCTGCTTCTCCCGTGCCTTGTCCTCTGCTCGGCGCGTCTGTCTACGGCCTGCCAGGCGGCATGGTGGGCCAGGTTTTGGGGGTCCTGTCGCTGGCCGGCCTGACTGCATGGTGGTCCCTTGTTCCCTGGTCACCACACCTGCTGTTTTGGGTTGGATTCTCCGGGTGGCTGGGGCCATACTTTGGCTCCCGCACATACTGGCAGGCAAATCTACTGTACTTACAAACACACATACAAACAATTATTCATACATATATACATACATACGCACATTCATTTATACTTACATACGCGCACACATTGGTACACACGCCCCTACATACATACACAAATAACATACGTACATCCACACGCACAATCACTGTACAAACATACATATACACATACTGTACGTATACATACACTGTACAAACATACATATACACATACTGTACATATACATTCACAGTACAAACATACATATACACATGCTGTACATATACATTCACTGTACAAACATACACATACTGTACATATACGAGCACATATGCATACATGCAGTCATACATATAATCACGTTTCATCAAACATATATTAACGTTGCTACCCGAGGGGAAAACTGGGTAAAACATGGCACACTAATGAAGCTCAAACTATTTTTACTATAACAATCTACAAGGTTATTATAGTTTGCTTCTTTTTTCCCCTCCATTCATCTGCTTTCTTTTGTATTTCATGTTATCATTACATATATGTATTGTTGCATTTGAAACAATTGTATTGTTGACAAGAGGTAATTATTGTTATTATTCATTATCAATAGTTCTATTGGTATTTGTATTGCTCCATTTGTAGTGCAATAATGTTCATTGTCATTTCTGTATTATTAATATTTACTTCACTAATTGCTTCTTTGCTATCATTTTTCATATCATATTTGTACATATCGTATTTGCTGATGTTTGTTGTTGTCTCTCTGTCTAACCCCCCTCTTCTTCTTTTTTCTTCTTTCTATCCCCACCTGCTCCGGGCCGGCTGCACCTAACATTAAATAAATCCATTTAAAAAAGTAAAATACAAATTCGGCAACAAGAGAAGAATTTCACACTTCTCTTTTGTAAAGTAAATCTGTACAGCAGATACGGGCGTCTACATCAACAATATGATTTGCCTGAGTGACTGGACAGGACAAAAAAAAAGACATTGCATTTTTCGTAATGTGAACAACTACATACAAAAATTAGATTTGACCAAAAAAAAAACACAATCCAAATTGGACATCCTACCATGCAGTGTGGACATAGCCAGATTACTCTAAAGGCCTTAGTGGCCACATGCGTGGACAGCACCTTTTAGCTCTTATTTCCAAAATTGTGTACACTACTGAATTGGGGTCTTATAGCCGCTTATGTGGACACTTATACTGCCATCTGGTGGTGTCAGAAGAGTATAACATACAATGGAATTTTGGAAAAAAAAGTGTAAAAATAAAAATTAGCATGAAGTACACGTTTGTGTACTTATGGACTTAAGTACATCATATCAAAAGATGATTTTTCGTTTTTATTCTAATTAGGGTCCAATAAGCCCAAATAGCAAAGACACATTTTTAAAAAAGCATGTAAACAAACATCTTGGGCCTTAAGAGGTTAAGTTACCATGGTAACGGACTTTTGAGTTTGACTTCTCTTTTTTGTTAGGGAAATCCCTCAAATTCCCTTATCTCAGGCTTTACATATGCATGTTTCATATCATATTTGTACATATCGTATTTGCTGATGTTTGTTGTTGTCTCTCTGTCTAACCCCCCCTCTTCTTCTTTTTTCTTCTTTCTATCCCCTCCTGCTCCGGGCCGGCTGCACCTAACATTAAATAAATCCATTTAAAAAAGTAAAATACAAATTCGGCAACAAGAGAAGAATTTCACACTTCTCTTTTGTAAAGTAAATCTGTACAGCAGATACGGGCGTCTACATCAACAATATGATTTGCCTGAGTGACTGGACAGGACACACAAAAAAGACATTGCATTTTTCGTAATGTGAACGACTACATACAAAAATTAGATTTGACAAAAAAAAAAACACAATCCAAATTGGACATCCTACCATGCAGTGTGGACATAGCCAGATTACTCTAAAGGCCTTAGTGGCCACATGCGTGGACAGCACCTTTTAGCTCTTATTTCCAAAATTGTGTACACTACTGAATTGGGGTCTTATAGCCGCTTATGTGGACACTTATACTGCCATCTGGTGGTGTCAGAAGAGTATAACATACAATGGAATTTTGAAAAAAAAGTGTAAAAATAAAAATTAGCATGAAGTACACGTTTGTGTACTTATGGACTAAGTACATCATATCAAAAGATGATTTTTAGTTTTTCTAATTAGGGTCCAATAAGCCCAAATAGCAAAGAGAAATTTTTAAAAAAGCATGTAAACAAACATCTTGGGCCTTAAGAGGTTAAGTTACCATGGTAACAGACTTTTGAGTTTGACTTCTCTTTTTTGTTAGGGAAATCCCTCAAATTCCCTTATCTCAGGCTTTACATATGCAGTTTTCATTTAAACTGCTTTCTGGAATACTCCCCAGATATTTAAATTTAAGCGGAATTAATTACAAAGTTTACTTACATGCAGAAAGGAGGAATTGTCATTTATTTTTGTTAAACATGCTAAAACAGTTTAAGCTAAAAATAAATTAATTAATAAACAATAGCAGTTTACATCATAAGACATAATATGACTGTTTAATTTACAAAAGGTAATTTATAAATCCGGTTTACCCTCTCCCATGGAGAACAGCAAATGCATTAACAATACATAATATACGGTCAGTTAGCATATTAGGCTAGCAGTGAAACAAACTTGACAAGGTCGGCACAAAAACTAATCCCTCAATCAAAATGGGCTCGTACACAGACCAAAATGACAAGCCAACGAGTTAGGATGACTAAATCAACCTGTAACTTGAAAAAATATTGACAGGAATTCTACAATACAGCTTATCGCTCCCATGGAGATCAAAACAAGACAAAGATATATGTTGAAGAGGTTCATTTAGCCTACTAATGTGTATTTATAAATGGTTGATTTATATAGTCTAGTAATGTAAAGTTTTGTGCCTGACAAGTTTTGGCTATCTTGCTTCTGCAGCCTTCATCAGAGGTGTCACGTGATGTTAGCGTGACGTCATCTGTGACGTGTTATATGGATTGTTCCATCCCACCACCGGTGTCCCCTAGTGGCCGAAACTTGTCAGGTACAAAACTTTACCTTACTAGCCTATATAAATCAACCATTTATAAAAGGACAAAGATATATTTACCTAATTTACATTGAACCTGTTACACATGCTTATTAGACATGTTGCATTTTTTTTTATCCGTTTTTGAGTGTATTCATGTCCGCCGTCTCAGCGCACATTTTGCAACTCAACGGTTTCTCTCCCAGTGTGTGTTCTCATGTGCTTTATCAGCTGATACTTGTCTCTAAAGGTCCTGGCACAAACTGAACAGGGAAAGGGATTCTCACCTGTGTGGATCAACATGTGTGTTTTCATATACACCTTTGAGGACAGCCTTTTATCGCAGACTGTGCAAGTGAAGGGTTTCTCTCCGGTGTGCGTTCTCATGTGTCGAGTCAAATATCCCCTTCGACCGAATACTTTCCCACACTCGGAGCATTCGAAGTGTTTGGAGTGAAGGAAATTCTCGCCTGTGTGTTTCATCATGTGTCTTTTCATGTTGTCCTTTGTAGAGAATCGGCTCTGGCAAACTGAGCAAGAAAAAGGTTTCTCCCCAGTGTGTGTTCTCATGTGTATTATCAAGTTGTGCTTTAGGTAGAAACTTTTCGCACAAACGGCGCAAACAAAACGCTTCTCTCCGGTGTGTGTGATCATGTGTCTTCTCAGACTGTCCCGGTTCTTTAATGATTTCCCACATTGAGAGCAGTCAAAGTGTTTGTTGTGGGCATTCTCTCTCAGATCGTCTTTAGAGTTCTTATTATTCTCCAAAGGTTTTTGGATGTCCTCACTGTGATCGCTCTCAGAGGCGTCTGACATCATGTCGTCCATGTCGGTCAGTGGAGCAAATTTCATGTCTGGATCTGAGTTTATATCTTCACAATTCTCTCCATCAGCTTCCGTGATGTGTTGAGTTGGAAGCTCCGCCCCGCTGTTCTCCTCACTTTGACGAAACTGGAAGGACTGATCATCTTCATCATCCGCATCCTCCAACTCTTGAAATTGCTCCCAAGGTTCCTCTTCTTCCTCTTTAATGTGAGGGGGCTCCAGCCTTTTCTGCCCCACATTGGAGCCCCTAGCAGGAAGCTCATCTTCCCTCTTCACTGACACCTGTTGGATGTCTGCGGAACAACATATAACACAAATAAGGTTAGTAGAGTTTAGCGGTAAGGCCTGAAATGTTTGCAATATTCAATCCGGCCCGCCGGACGTTCTACATCATTTTTTTAGACCTTTAACATCAAAATTGTCGCTGCCATTATGATGTGCAGTGCTGTTTTTAAATGACCGTAAGTCTTGAACTATAGAAAGTAGGGGTCTAACGGTACGTGTATTTGTATCGAACCGTTTCGGTACGGGGGTTCCGGTTCGGTTCGGAGGTGTACCGAACGAGTTTCCACACGGACATATTAAGTAGCGTAACGCACGTTGTGTAAACAATGCACACCGAGGCACAACACACGGCATGCTAGCAGCTAACGGGCTAGGTCATAGACTGACCATACGTCCTCTTTTCGCCGGACATGTCCTCTTTTGCGGAGCTGTCAGGGCGGAGTTTCTTAAATGCATCAAATGTCCGGCATTTTGAGTTAGGGTTGCGTGTATTTTCAATGTACTGTAGCATCCAGAAGAAGTGCACACCAAGTCTGATGCTCTTTTTAAACTTTTATTGAGCAACCTATACTAACACAGCTCAACTTATCTCGTTCCTTCCACACGCACGTCTATCCTCACTCCTCATTTCCGCAACAACGCTCCTCCTTCTTCGCTAATCACCTTACAGGCATGCTACGTTCACAACAATGGGAATTCTGAATATCACTCACTCAAGAACACAACATCAACTTCAGCAGGTCGTTACACTATGTTCAGGGTTAAGAAGGGGTTAAAAACAAAACAAATTGTGTGCGCAGCAGCATTCGTGAGGGAGGGGCAGAGACAGAGAGAGCTATGATAAACGCGCATGCGCCGCCAGGCTCTGCTTTTTATCCATAGATTTATCAGATTTAATGTTTTATTATCTATAGCAGGGGTGTCAAAAGTGTGCCCCGGAGGCCATTTGCGGCCCACAGCTAATGTTTTAAAGGCCCACGGCACATTCTAAAAATACTATTGAAATAAACAAAAACATAACAAAAGTGAAATAAAAAAGCTTAAAGGTTAAATGTAATTTAGAAAAAGTTGCAATGTTGACTAATAAAACAAAGCTGTTTTTTTTTTCTTTCAAACTGTCTTTGCTCAAAACATAATATTGAATCAAAATCAACGTTACTATGAATTATTGACCTATCCAAGGTTCCGATTACTTCACATCAAATATTCCACTAAGAAAAATATTTTTGGTGGAAGATTTTGCAAATTTGGTAAATAAATAACCCAAAAATTTATATTTTGTTGTTTTCTTACTGTACCGAAAATGAACCGAACCGTGACCTCTAAACAGAGGTACAAACTGAACCGAAATTTTTGTGTACCGTTACACCCCTAATAGAAAGTATTTCAATGGTTGAAATCTGCGCTTTTGAGTGTTTTACGAATTATTACGGTAATCTACGTCACAGCAGCTCAGACGAGGAACAAAGCAGAGTGGGCGGGGTTTGTTTTCAGAGCAGCCAGCCCGAAAACGTGTGTGTCAGAAACAGATGCGGAAGCAGAATTTTACGCGATAACATATCATATTGTAGGTGTTTATTACACTTTGCATTCATATTTTGCTGTTTGTTACATTTTTGTTGTGTTTTGCTTGATTGTAAAAAATACACAACTATCGAGGAGCTGGTCTCTCAATCAATCAATCAATGTTTACTTATATAGCCTTAAATCACGAGTGTCTCAAAGGGCTGCACAAGCCACAACGACATCCTCGGCTCAGATCCCACATCAGGGCAAGGAAAAACTCAACCCAATGGGATAACAATGAGAAGTCTTGAGAAGTAAGAGGAGCGACATTCATATGTTGTTAATATTCAGTGTTTTATTGTTCATAGTTAATATTGTAAATCCCACTTTCTTTATTTTAATGTACATTTTGGGTGTCCCATTCAGTAAAAGACTGTAAAATTCCATTCCGTTTTTTTTAGGTGGTCTGTAATAACATTTTTAGAACTCTATCGGACATTGTGACTTTTGTATTAGTGTTCCTGAAAAAAAGGGAGCCAAACACACATACTGTACAGCAGATTTTTACAGCTAAATGTGTGTATATCATTTATACACACATACACATTGGCCCCCCAGACACATTTTTTTTCTCTCAATGTGGCCCCCGAGTCAACATTTTTGCCCAGCTCTGTATTATTGGGTATATAAATGATAATATAAGCATTTCAGAACGTGTTACAAAGGCTCCTAATTTAGCTGCTGACATATTTGGTTGTGTTATCTTGTCATAACTATTATTATTGTTTACTGTTAATATCTGGTTACTTTCTGTTGAAAACGTAATACACACCTTTTCTTCTGTGTGGCTACTTTACATTAGCTTTGGTGGGCGATACTACTATCGATCCAAACAATACCAAGTAGTTACAGGGCCAGTGTGAGTCATAACAATACAGTAACTGATGCTTCAATTTTGTAACATCATTGAATGATTACATTTTTGATCACAATTTATACTCCGACAAAAACATAAAAATATCAATTACATATTTAAATAATTTGCACTGGCTCGTATTTAAAACATCCCCTGCAAACTTGACACCCCATTGGCTGTTTTGTTATTTAGACAGGATCGATTGCTTCAGTCTTAATGTAATGCAAGTGGGTCTTAAGTGGACAAATATTTCTGCACTGAAAACAGTTCAGGCCAAAAGTTTGGACACACCTCATTTCAATGCGTTTTCTTTATTTTCATGACTATTTACATTGTAGATTGTCACTGAAGGCATCAAAACTATGACACCTGTGAAGTGAAAACCCTTTCAGGTGACTACCTCTTGAAGCTCATCAAGAGAATGCCAAGAGTGTGCGAAACAGTAATCAGAGCAAAGGGTGGCTATTTTGAAGAAACTAGAATATAAAACATGTTTTCAGTTATTTCACCTTTCTTTGTTATGTGTGTTCATTCATAGTTTTGATGCCTTCAGGGACAATCTACAATGTAAATAGTAGAGATGTCCGATAAATGCTTTAAAATGTAAAATCGGAAATTATCGGTATCGTTTTTTTTATTATCGGTATCGTTATTTTTGTTTTTATTAAATCAACATAAAAAACACAAGATACACTTACAATTAGTGCACCAACACAAGAAACCTCCCTCCCCCATTTACACTCATTCACACAAAAGGGTTGTTTCTTTCTGTTATTAATATTCTGGTTCCTACATTATATATCAATATATATCAATACAGTCTGCAAGGGATACAGTCCGTAAACACACATGATTGTGCGTGCTGCTGGTCCACTAATAGTACTAACCTTTAACAGTTAATTTTACTAATTTTCATTAAGTACTAGTTTCTATGTAACTGTTTTTATATTGTTTTACTTTCTTTTTTATTCAAGAAAATGTTTTGAATTTATTTATCTTATTTTTTTTATTTTTTAAAAGGACCTTATCTTCACCATACCTGGTTGTCCAAATTAGGTATAATAATGTGTTAATTCCACGACTGTATATATCGGTATCGGTTGATATCGGTATCGGTAATTAAAGAGTTGGACAATATCGGATATCTGCAAAAAGCCATTATCGGACATCCCTAGTAAATATTTATGAAAAAAAAGAAAATGCATTGAATGAGAAGGTGTGTCTAAATGTTTGGCCTGTACTGTATATTTACACTCATTTTTACACACTGAATTTTAAAACACTATTTTGACAAAGTGACTTAATAGTCAGTGTAAAAAAAAATTATGTTCACAAAATTAAAATGCTAAAAATTCATTTACATAATTTCAGTGTAAAAAAAAAAGAAGCTAAAAGACAAATTAACCTCCATAAATTTCACTGCACATGTACAAATAAAGATAATTTTCTTCTAAAACTTTTCTTCTTTGTATCTAAACAGCTGTTGTTTTGCACCACAATGAAGGGGAAACCATTCCTGTCTGGGCATGTCCCCTCTTATACAGGATGAATACTTTGGATCCTTCAGCAGGCCTTCAGACTAGAACTGTGAGGAATAAAAAAAACAATACAGTGTGCAGGTTTGGATGAAAACTTGGACAAACTTGTACCCGTACAAATTATTACTGTGCTAAAACTACTGCTAGTGCCGCGATTCATTTACTGGGTTAACTGCAAAATACCCAAGAATAGGGTAGGATACTCTGCCTTGTAATTCCACTTAGTATTTATTCACAAGGACATTTTAAAGTACAAGCATTTTAAACATGGTTTTAAAATTCAATCAAGTGGGACTCCGGAGTTTTTCACCTAACAAAAATACAGTCTAGGCCAGGGGTGTCCAAACTTTTGCCAGCAAAAAAGTTGAAGGCTGTAGGGGCCACTTGGTACTCTTTTGTACATTCACCCTAAAACCTGTCATGATCTCACATGACAGTTATTATTACTTTTTTGTATTATTTCCTGTCCAGCGCTCTTATATTTCGTTCCACATCCTGTTTGCCTCCACTCTGGTCTGAGGGCTGGCTCTGTCACCTGTCCTTTTCGGCAATCGGGAAGCACCTGTCCCTGGTTGCCAATCAGGATACTTTTCGGGACTGGATTATTTTTGCTTTGTACCTCAACTTGTGCTTCATACGCCATATGCCTTCCCATAAATAAGGGGGTTTATTTTCAGTACTTGCCTGCCTCCCGGGGTGCATACATACAATGAAATGTAACAAAAACCAACACAATGTAGTTCAAACAATTCTTCTTTTTGTTATTCTTTATTAATATTGGTATCATTAATACATTATAGGGCTTTAGCACACTTACCTTATCTTGCAAGAAACGTGTACATATGTTCATCAAACACCACGTAGAAAAGGGGTTCTTAACCTTTTTTGACCTCGGGGCCCAACTTTTCCACTACATAGAGGCCCCGAGCCCACTCGAATATTGATTTGAATCATATTCAATAATTATAACCAGGGACGTGCACATGATTATAGAGGGGCAGGGGCTCAAAGCCAGAAAAGGGCAGGAATTTTTTTTTTGGTCCTTTACACAATATGGAAATTAATGTAAAATTAAATTTGCTAATAGGAAGCTAACTACTTAGCTGTGTGTCCTTTGTAGGTAAAAGTGATTGCCATTTCTTTTGTGTCAACAAATTATGGTCATAATGAGTTAATTCACATTATCATAGGCTTGGAAGGCATGAAAAGCAACAAAACACTGGTTTATTATTAGGCTATTTATTGTTAAAGATAAGTTCTTTAATATTGAACATTGAACAGTGCAACATGAACTTTGAAAAATAAAAATACCCAAATGGAAAAAACTTCAATGTGAAAATCTGTCCTTCTTCCCTTAACTTGATGAAAACACCATCAAGTTGTAACTTATGGTCTTTCTCACTTAATGCTCAGACTAAACAACTGAAACGCAATACAGGGCCAAAAATATGGACCAGGGGCCAGTAGAGGGCTGTATCCTTTCTTTTTTTGGCGTTGTGCTGCAGGCATAATCAACATGAATCAAGTTTAAACACAGATGGTAATATTCCTAACAGATAACCTACATCTTATATCCCCAGAATGCTGAAATTATTATTATTATTATTAATAATAATAATAATAATTATTATTATTATTATTATCATTATTATTATTCTTATTATTGTTATTATTATCATTATTATTATTTTGTTAACCCCCACAGTAATAGCAAAGTCACAATAAACTTTATATCTAAAACTTTACTGTGAGAAAAATGTGATCCGCCGTAAACACAGTGCATTATATTTTGAAAATTAACCCGGTGTTTTATTTTGTATTTTGTACACTATTCCTGTCCCGCACGATCCGCTCTGCTCTGTGCGGAATTGATGTGCCGTGCTCAATTGATGCGCCGTGCTCTGACGTCCGGCAAAAACAGAAGCTGACACATTGAATAATAGAATAATACAGCGTTTTTCTGAAATATTACCCATATTAGATGCTGAATAAGTGGACGCCGACTAGACCATAACTCACAGGTTCAAGTTGCTCCACCGTCACGTCTCAGGGGCGCAGTTGGCTCTCTCTCCTCACTCACTCGCCCTCTCTCTCTCTCTCTGGCGAAAGCGGCAGGCTCAAACAACCCGGTATTACAAGAAAACATGGAGTTTTTGTACCGCTGGTTTTTTTTTGTTTTTTACATCCCTGACAGGAATTTTATTAATGTTGTTTAAAGATAAAAAAACTGAAAAAAAAACACACACACAGGCAGAGGGCACTTTTTAAGACGAGGCTAAAAAGGGCAGGGGCTCAAGCACCCATAGGGCCCTATGTGTGCACGTGCCTGATTATAACCAACCTATTATTCGATTTTAATCATATTCAATAATTATATCCAACCTACTTACAGTAACAGGATAGACTTTGTCAAATTATAGAAAAACGTGTGTTAGTCAGAAAATTATTATCAAGGCTTAGGCCAGGCTGATTACAAAAATAAATACTATTTAAATGTACTACAAAACAAAAAAATTAAATGAATGCACATACAATTTTGCAGTGCTAATATACATAAATTCAAACAAAAATACTACTTATTATATTTTTTACCTCGGGGCCCAACTTTTCTACTGCATAGAGGGCCCGAGCCCACTCGAATATTGATTTTATTGATTATATTCAATAATTATATCCAACCTATTATTCAATTTTAATCATATTCAATAATTATATCCAACCTACTTACAGTTTAACAGGATAGACTTTGTCAAATTATAGAAAACCATGTGTTAGTCACAAAATTATTATCAAGGCTTAGGCCAGGCTGATTACAAAAATAAATACTATTTAAATGTACAAAAAAAAAAAAATGCATATACAATTTTGCAGTGCTAATATACATAAATTCAAACAAAATTACTAATTATATTTTTGACCTCGGGGCCCAACTTTTCCACTACATAGAGGCCCCGAGCCCACTCGAATATTGATTTTAATCATATTCAATAATTATATCCAACCTATTATCCGATTTTAATCATATATCCTACCTATTATTTGATTTTAATCATATTAAATAATTATAACCAACCTACTTACAGTTTAAACAGGATAGACTTTGTCAAATTATAGAAAAACTTGTGTTAGTCACAAAATTATTATCAAGGCTTAGGCCAGGCTGATTACAAAAATAAATACAGTTTAAATGTACTGCAAAAAAAATAAAAAATAACTGCACATACAATTTTGCAGTACAAATATACATACATTCAAATACAATTACTACTAACAGTAATAAATAATTCTTAAATAAACTTCCAATAACATTTAAGTACAAACGAAAATACAAATTCACCACTTGAGTCAGAAGAACATGTGTTAATAACAAAATTATCATCAAGGCTTGGGCCAGGCTGATTACAAAAATAAATAATATTTAAATGTACAGAAAAACAAAAAAATAAAACAAACGCACATATAATTTTGCAGTGATAATATGCATAAATTCTAACTAAATTACTACTAATAGTAATAAATGCTTCTTAAATAAACTTTCAATAAAATGTAAGTACAAATGAAAATACAGCTTCACCACTTGAGTCATAATTTTTGCGCTTAAGAAACTTCTCCAGACTTCTTGTTTGTTTGAGATTGTCATTACTGCCACAAGTGGTGGAAAAGGTGTATCACAACTGAGTACCCTTGCAGCCCATAGCTGAGAAACAGATTATTTTGGCAGCCCAACGATAGGGTTAAAAACCACTGATCTAGAAGACGCACAGGTCAACAGCCATTTTAGCTTTCAGGTCCAATTTCAGAGGGAAATTGGTCTGGTTCCATTTTTCGTCATCAAAAATGTATTTTGCCTGTGTTGCAGGCCAATAAATGGCCCTCGGGCCACACTTTGAAGAGCCCTGGTCCAGGCAATTCATATTTACAGATTACATTACAGGTGTATTTCATTTGAAACCAGTGAGACTTTTTAAACAAAATTCAACTCGTTGATTCAGTGCAATATTAAATTAGAAAGAAGTAAACAAACCTGCTGGGTGTCGCACAGCTGGGGGTTTGAGAAAAGCAGCCAGTTGTTCTCCTTGTCGTTCTTTCTCCTCTTTCGTTCTAGAAAGTTCCTCCTCGTACTCTGCTATGGTTTTCTCAAACAGTCCAAATATTTCGTCCACAGCGGCGTTTAGTCGCTGCTCCATCAACGCTCTCAGTATTTTGACTTTACACATTTTTTAAAATTTGTTTTTACATTCATAAACTGCGTGTTGCTAACTTCCGGGTTTTCTTCTTCGCTGGTTTCTCTCGGCTTCGAGCAAACGCGCAGACTGAAAGCTGATTTTTTTAAATGAACAAAACGCACTACTTTGTGGTTAAGACGTTTCACCTTGGATAAAGAAATGCTTCTTCCGTCACGAATGTTTTGGTGCATACTGCGGAGTTGTCATATTGATTTGTGCGGCGTGTCCATAGTTGGCAAAGTGGGTGGGTAAGACGTAATGTTGTACCCTCAACTCTTTTTTATTTCATTAAAACACGTCAGTTGTCAACACAAACGTTAATATGAGTATAATAAAATATTTTTTGCCGTGAAAGTTAAAAAAAGAAGATGGTTGGATCAAATTATGACTGTCTCATACTACCGTCACCCCCTTGTGAAGAAATGGTTTCTTCCATCGAGTAGCGGCAAACATGGCGCTCAACACTGACGTCATAATGTCATCAAAGCTCACCTTATTGCATTTGGGAACAAGCATGCTGTGATGGAATAAATGGATCAAAAGACTAAAGCTACATGTGACAACATCGGAGAACGTGGTATATAAATCTCGCATTTAATAGCCCTGTGGTGCGTTCAAAGACCGTTGAATAATTTTAAAAATAGTGGATTTTAAAGACATGGGGACGCTTACTTAGACTTAGACAAACTTTATTGTTCCACACAGTAGCTCAGTTTCCAAGGATGGAAAGGGTAAGGTTGAAAAGGACAATGCAGGTATAAAGTAGACTAAAAATGTACAATAGTAGCAATATAAAATAAAATTATATGTGATATTTACATATAGACTTCCTTTTATTGTCATTCAAATTTGAGCTTTACAGTACGGATAAGAACGAAATGTTGTTGCATTAACTCGTAGTGCAGAATAAAAGAGCAATAAGGTGCAGATATAAATAGATTTCTGTCACAGATAAATATTTTGCATATGCATCCACGTTTATGGATGTATGTTATATTGTCTTTATATTCCAGCGAGTTAATCCGTTTTTGGGGGGGAATTGAGGGGATTATTATGATGCATTCAAGAGTCTTATGGCCTGAGGGAAGAAGCTGTTACGGAGGCTGCGGAACCTCTTTCTAGAGTCCAGCCGTGAAAACAGTCCTTGGTGGGGGTGGGAGGAGTCTCTGTGGATTTTCTGAGCCCTGGTCAGGCAGCGGCTTTTTGCGATTTCCTGGATAGGAGGAAGAGAAGTCTTCATGATCTTTTCTGCCGTCCTCACCACTCATATTATATATACAGTATGTAATATTTACATATAGACTTCCTTTTATTTTAATTCAAATTTGAACTTTACAGTACAGATAAGAACGGAATATTCGTTGTATTAACTCGTTGTAGTGCAGAATAAAAGAGCAATAAGGTGCAGATATAAATAAATAGATTTCTGTACAGATAAATATTTTGCATATGCATCCACGTTTATGGATGTATATTATATTGTCTTTATATTCTAGCGAGTTAATCCGTTTTTGGGGGGGAATTGAGGGGATTATTATGATGCGTTCAAGAGTCTTATGGCCTGAGGGAAGAAGCTGTGGAGGTTCTGCTACGGAGGCTGCAGAACCTCTTTCTAGAGTCCAGCAGTGAAAAATAGTCCTTGGTGGGGGTGGGAGGAGTCTCTGCGGATTTTCTGAGCCCTGGTCAGGCAGCGGCTTTTTGCGATTTCCTGGATAGTAGGAAGAGGAGTCTTTATGATCTTTTCCGCCGTCCTCACGAGTGGTGACATATTATATATACAGTATATAATATATACTGCTATATTATGTTATTATATTATATTTTTATATAGTATATACAATATATAACATCCCAATTACCTTGTACAATATTACATTATATGTAACAGCTGCAGCAAAACAATAAAAAATAAAGGGTAGCATAAAATAGAGAGTAGATCCAGCAGAAAATAAACATAAACAAAGAGAGGTAGCTAACATAGAAGGTGTTAGGTAATAGACAGATATCATCTAATGCTGTATGGCGAGTGATTATACAGCTGGATGGAGTGCGGAATGAAGGAGTTCTTGTGGGAACGAAGCTGAAGGAGCCAGTTGGAGTATGTGCTCCGCTGTCCCTCAATTGTCTGGTGGAGTGGGTGGGCAGGATTGTCCATGATGGCCAGCAGTTTGTCCAGTGTCCTCCTGTCCCTCACTGACACAAACGCCTCCAACTGCGTACCAATAGTTTGGCCGGCTTTCCGGATCAGTTTGTCAATCCGATTTAAGTCCCTTTTGCTGGTGCTGCTCCCCAACAAACCACTGCAAAGTACAGGGCACTGGCCACAACAGACTGAAAAAATATCTCCAACATCTTGCTGCACACATTAAAAGACCTTATTGCGCAAATGATGATTTAACAATGATCATGATGATAATTGACGCAAACAGACTGGACAAGTTGGTAGAGAAGGCCAGTAACGTCGTGGGAGTGGAGCTAGACACTCTGGCAGTGGTGTCAGAGAGGAGAGGTCTTGCAAAACTCCTAGCCAGTATGGACAACACCTCCCACCCACTACACTCGGACCTTGCGGGGTTAATGAGCACGTTCAGTGGAAGGCTCAGACTCCCAAAATGCAACACGGAACGACACAGGAAGTCCTTCATACCGACAGCCATCAGACTGTATAATGCATATTGTACTTCTTGACTGCACTTAAATGTAGAGTATATGTAGAATATATTTATATTATTTATATATTATATGTAATTAATAGATTATATATATTATATTATTTATTATTATTCTTGTCTATTGTGAGCGACCTGTGGTGCTGAATTTCCCCCAGGGATCAATAAAGTACTTTCTATTCTATTCTAATTCATCATGAATATTAATATCATTTCTATTATTATTACTATCTCCACTGATGATAATCCTACGCGAAGGAGCTCATCTTTACCTTACACCACAGGTGTCAAACTCAAATCTGGCTACTACATAATTTTACTGTGGACTGCCTCATGATTTTAACATTGCCCGCCAGGTCATTTAATGTGGACCAAAGTTCTTAACCTTTTGGACCTGTGGACCAGGGGCCACTCAAATATGAACACTGAATTAGTAACCTCACTCTTTATTTCAATCATATTTAATAATTATATCTAACGTATTTACAGCTTACAACCTTGCCAATTGATATGAAACCATGCAGTAATCACAAAGATTATTATTTTAACAAATACACCTTAGGATTAGGTCAGGCTGATTAGAAAAATAAGTACGAACTAATACCGCATAAGAAGGAACTCATTAATAACTGATGACAAATATGATGTCATGCTAAAATAAACAAGCTAGATTAAATAATGTTTTTTTTAACAAAACTCAATAAAATTGAAGTGAAAATTAAAGTACAGTTTTACCGCTTTAGTCATATTTTTTGCGCTTAACAACTTCTCTATGACTTTGTTTGAGATTGTCACAAGTGGTGGAAAAGTGTATTACGACTGGGTAGCCCATACGGACCACAGCTGTGGAAACAGATATTTTTGGGGACCCTATGGTGGGGACCTCGCGGCCCAACAATGGATCCCTGCCCTATGGTTAAGAAACTCTGCGCCACATCATTTTAACGTGGGCGCGCCACATCATTTTAACGTGGGTCCGCCGCGTCATTTATGTGAAATACTGGAAATAAAAAAGCACTTTCTGGCTAACTTTATTTGTTGTTTCAATTTTGAAAGGAAAATGTTGCACATGCAACTGAATATGTTCTACAGGGGGGTTAGTGTTGGATCCGGAGTATTTCTCCTTAGGCGGGGTGTGGCACGTTCCAACATGCCACAGCAAGAATGTTTTCGCTCTACTGTGGCGAAAAATTATATTTATTAAAGGGGAACTGCACTTTTTTATGTTAGACAAAGACACATATCTTTAGTTTTTATGCAGTCTAAATCGTAAATAAATGCTAGCAAAAGTCAGTGGGGAAGTCGCTTCCTCGCAGTCCCACTGTCAGACACGGCACAGGAGTAGTGTGCAGGTTTAACAAGATTTTTAATGCTCATGTGTTTTAACAAAGTTTTCTCCAGACTTTTCAGTCTCACCAATCCTCTCTCTCTGCTCCCGGCCGCCTACTGTTAAAGACAACAGATGATTAGATTAACACGTACCACCTGTGAAATCTAATCACCTGCCAGCTGTGTCTCGCCGTCAGCACATGCCACACCCTTGCCTGATGGCGCTTGTCCTCAGTACCATGGACAGCGGCGGTGACTTTTCCTCCTGCAAGCAGCGCTGACTACACCTCCCCCCACAGTCAGCTAATAGTTGCTCTATTTCTCCTATAAAGCACTCTAAAAAACGTCCATCAACACTTATATACACGCTCTACGTATACATGTAATGTAGTAACAGGCACATTCATAATAACATTGTTTACATATTCTGTTCATTTTAGCATACGGCGGTGTGTTTATTTTACGGACGCGTCACGGCATTCGCTTTTCCCTTCAACAACAAACACTAAGCATCATGCAGCGGTATTCCTAAGTACTAAACAAGATATACAAACTACGAACATAATAAAACAATCACTTATTGTACAATGTCTGCTCTCACTGAGACGCCGACTGATGGGATGTTCATAAATTCCTGTTTAGATGGAAAATTATTCATAATCCTCACGAAGGGTTCCAAAAAAAGTGCCTTGTCGTATTTTTCTCGCTATCTCCGGGTATGAGGTAAATGTAAAAGTTGACCAACTTGGCCACGTCCTTCTACTATCCAGGTGAGAGGCATGGTATATAATCTAGAATTAACTTTCACCAACGCAGAGGCCACGCAGCAGCAGCAGCTCAATATGTCAATATAGCAGCATAAACTAGTTAGCCGCTAAAAATGGTTTGTCTGCGTTCGCCCTTATAATAACAATATTACTAATACTTGGATAATATTCAGGTTATGATATATAAATGGAGTATTGTTGGCGGTTTTTGCATATTTATTAGAGGACTTTTTGGGCGGAATAGTGTTCTCATTAGCTTCATCGTACTTGCCGTATTTTATGTCTTAGAAATCCATTTAAAAAAAGGAAAACATATGTGTTCTTGTCTTACATAAGGATTGTGAATGATAGGCAAAAAATACAAAAATATGCAGTTCCCCATTATTTTTTTCATTTT
This sequence comes from Entelurus aequoreus, assembly GCF_033978785.1. NCBI lineage: Eukaryota > Metazoa > Chordata > Actinopteri > Syngnathiformes > Syngnathidae > Entelurus > Entelurus aequoreus. The sequence goes on along the minus strand of NC_084757.1, from coordinate 16,653,923 downwards.
TTTATTTTTTTGCTCAAACGTGTCAATGAACTTCAGTCCTAAACAAAAATATCAAACATCTGATATATTTTTGAAGGCTTTTCGATCAGATAATGTCACAGGTTTAAATGAGTAAAACAACTCATGTTATGCAAATGTTGTGGTTAGGGTGTCCGCCCTGAGATCGGTAGGTCGTAAATTCAAACCCCGTCCGAGTCATACCAAAGACTATAAAAATGGGAGCCATTACCTCCCTGCTTGGCACTCAGCATCAAGGGTTGGAATTGGGGGTTAAATCACTAAAAATGATTCCCGGGCGCGGCCACCGCTGCTGCTCACTGCTCCCCTCACCTCCCAGGGGGTGATCAAGAATGATGGGTCAAATGCGGAGAATAATTTCGCCACACCCAGTGTGTGTGTGACAATCATGGGTACTTTAACTTAACTTATACAAATTGGCAACTGTTATATAATTTGATAAAAAGTCCTTCAAAGGGTTACAATAATTTAAAAAAACTGAGCCTGTTTTGTATTTGTGTTTAGGGCTACTGTCAGGACTTGGTTCCTGGCGTGGATGGTTCTCCCAGAAGGCAAAGGAAAGTTGGCGCGGGCCAGACGTGAATTTGCATACATGATTTATTTTGACACTAATAAACTACAAAAAAAAGGAAGTAAACAACAGGCGCTCACAGTGGAGGTAAAAAACTTGACTAGGAAAACAAAAGACGCGCACAAAGGCGGAAATACAAAACTTGGTAATAAACACAAAACTTGCACAAATGCAGAAACTGAACAATTAAACAAAAACACTAGCTGTGGCATAAATGAACAAAACTTACTTGGCAAAGAACTGTGACATGACATGAAGCAGAGTGCTGAAATAGTGTGAGGACGCCAGGACGAACAACAGAAACAGACAGATTTAAATAGTGACGTGATCAGTGAAAACAGGTGCGTGACTCGAAACATGAAACAGGTGCGTGACAAGACAGGTGAAAACTAATGGGTGACCATGGAAACCAAACCAAACAAGGAAGTGCAACCAGGAACTAAAAATAGTCCAAAAAACAAACACATGACCAAAACAAAAACATGAACAGACATGACAGAACCACCTCCTTACGGACAGATCCCAGATGTCCAAAAAACAGGATCAAGAGTCATGGGCTGGCAGGAGGGGGACATGGCGGTGGGTCGCCAGGCCAAGTGGCCCCGAATCCACCGAGGCATAGTCATGTGGCGGCGGCGAGTGGAACGCCGCCGCCACAGGCGAGGTGGGCGACCCGGGAAGGGCCACATGCGTGGCCGACGAAGCGCTGGTCGCACTTGGCGTGGCGGACGACCAGGTAGTGGCCAAAACCGTGGCAGACAAGGAGGCAGGCGCGTCGTCGTCATTGCAGGCGTGGAAGCCGCAGATGACGCAGGTGCGGGTGCAGCAGGCGAAGCAGGCGGCGAAGCTTGGCGTGGCACTTCGGGCGGGGAATCTTGGTCTTGGCCGCTTGGATGGTCTTGGCTGCTTGGAGGGTCTTGGTCTTGGCGAGGGTCTTGGACTTGGCGTGGTTGGTCTTGGACTTGGCGTGGTTGGTCTTGGACTTGGACCTGGCGTGGTTGGTCTTGGACTTGGACCTGGCGTGGTTGGTCTTGGACTTGGACTTGGCGTGGTTGGTCTTGGAATTGGTCTTGGCGTGGTTGGTCTTGGAATTGGTCTTGGCGTGGTTGGTCTTGGACTTGGACCTGGCGTGGTTGGTCTTGGAATTGGTCTTGGCGTGGTTGGTCTTGGAATTGTTCTTGGCGTGGTTGGTCTTGGACTTGGTCTTGGAGTGGTTGGTCTTGGACTTGGTCTTGGACTTGGTCTTGGCGTGGTTGGTCTTGGACTTGGTCTTGGCGTGGTTGGTCTTGGACTTGGTCTTGGTGTGGCGGTGCTTGGACTTGGTCTTGGCTTGGGGGTGCTTGGTTTTGGCGTGGAGCTGCGACGAATGTAGGCTCATACAACTTCTTTGTATGTCTTGTCTTTATTGTACAAGATGCGATTCGACCACACAACAACCCCAACGTGCGTCTCTCCTCTTTTCCCGGCAATACTCGAACGCCTGACTTTCTATCATCCACGTCACTTTCCTATCTCTCCCCGGAAGTCCCGCCCCCCAGCCAAAGTCATTGGCTAACACCCCGTAGCCAGCCGCTACATCGTGTAGAAATATACCAGTGTTTTTCAACCACTGTGCCGCGGGTGTGTGCCGTGAGATACAGTCTGGTGTGCCGTGGGAGATTATCTAATTTCACCTATTTGGGTTGAAAATATTTTTGCAAACCAGTAATTATAGTTTGCAAATGATGTGTTGTCGTTGAGTGTCTGTGCTGTCTAGAGCTCGGCAGAGTAACCGTGTAATACTCTTACATACCAGTAGGTGGCAGCCGGTAGCTAATTGCTTTGTAGATGTCGGAAACAGCGGGAGGCATCGTGCAGGTAAAAAAGTGTCTAATGCTTAAACCAAAAATAAACAAAAGGTGAGTGCCTCTAAAAAACGGCATTGAAGCTTAGGGAAGGCTGTGCAGAACGAAACTAAAACTGAACTGGTTACAAAGTAAACAAAAACAGAATACTGGACGACAGCAAAGACTTACTGTGGATCAAAGACGGCGTCCACAATGTACATCCGAACATGACATGACAATCAACAATGTCCCCACAAAGGATAAAAACAACTGAAATATTCTTGATTGCTAAAACAAAGTAGATGCGGGAAATATCGCTCAAAGGAAGACATGAAACTGCTACAGGAAAATACCAAAAGAGAAAATGCCACCAAAATAGGACTGCAAGACAAGAACTAAAACACTACACACAGGAAAACAGCAAACAACTCAAAATAAGCCCGGGAGGGATGTGACAGGTGGTGACAGTACATCTACTTTGAGACAAGAGCTGTAGTGATGCATGCTTGGTTATGGTTTAAAGACATATCCAACAATTACGACTTTTTACTGTCAACTGAGTTTCGTTTTTTTAAATGATTTCTGCTGGTGGTGTGCCTCCGGATTTTTTCAACGCAAAAAATGTGCCTTGGCTCAAAAAAGGTTGAAGTACACAACAAAAAAATAAAAACATGTTTAAAGTCTATAGTAATTTAATAACTGTCTGTGTATTGTACACAATACACATGTGAAACAACTGTGAAAATAAAAAAAATGTACACGAAAAAAAAACCTGAGGAAAATTAATTTGTCATGAACTATGGTAAATTATGGCCAACATACACAGGAAATTACTGAAAGGACAAAAGTCAGCCTTTGTCCACTGTGGGTTAAGTCAGTGTTTTTCAACCTTTTCTGAGCCGAGGCACATTTTTTTCCATTGAAAAAATTGTAAGGCACACCACCAGCAGAAAACATTAAAAAATGAAACTCAGCAGCCAATATTGACAATAAAAAGTCGTTCTCGCAATTGTTTGATATGAATTCAAACCATAACCAATCATGCATCACTATAGCTCTTGTCTCAAAGTAGGTGTACTGTCACATCATGCTGTGACTTATTTTGAGTTTTTTGCTGTTTTCCTGTGTGTAGTGTTTTAGTTCTTGTCTTACGCTCCTATTTTGTTGTTGATTGTCATGTAATTCACGGATGTACTTTGTGGACGCCGTCTGCTCCACACGCTGTAAGTCTTTGCTGTCGTCCAGCATTCTGTTTTTGTTTACTTTGTAGCCAGTTCAGTTTTAGCTTTGCATAGCCATCCCTAAGCTTCAATGCCTTTTCTTAGGGGCATTCACCTTTTGTTTATTTTTGGTTTAAACATTAGACACCTTTTTACCTGCAAACCATGAATTTACCATGAATTGATTTACGTGGACCCCGACTCAAACAAGTTGAAAAACTTATTCGGGTGTTACCATTTAGTGGTCAATTGTACGGAATATGTACTGTACTGTACAATCTACTAATAAAAGCTTCAATCCATCAATCAATCAAAAAACCATTGCCGTCGTTCCCGACATCTACAAAGCAATTAGCTACCTGCTGCCACATACTGATATGGAAGAGTATTACACGGTTACTCTGCCGAGCTCTAGACAGTACAGACACTCAACAACGGCACATTTACGGATTATAATTACTGGTTTGCAAAAAAATATTTTTAACCCAATTAGGTGAAATTACATAAGCTCCCACGGCACACGAGACAATATCTCACGGTACACTAGTGCAGTGGTTCTCAAATGGGGGTACGCGTACCCCTGGGGGTACTTGAAGGTATGCCAAGGGGTACGTGAGATTTTTTTTAAATATTCTAAAAATAGCAACAATTCAAAAATCTTTTATAAATATATTTATTTAATAATACTTCAACAAAATATGAATGTAAGTTCATAAACTGAACATCAAATCAAGTAGGCTGTTCCATTCATTTCAATGCAACAATTCAATATTCAGTGTTGACAGCTAGATTTTTTGTGGACATGTTCCATAAATATTGATGTTAAAGATTTCTTTTTTTGTGAAGAAATGTTTAGAATTAAAGGCCTACAGAAACCCACTACTACCGACCACGCAGTATGATAGTTTATATATCAATGATAAAATCTTAACATTGCAACACATGCCAATACGGCCGGGTTAACTTATAAAGTGCAATTTTAAATTTCCCGCAAAATATCCGCTGAAAACATCTCGGTATGATGACGTTTGCGCGTGACGTCACGGATTGAATGGAAGTATTGGGACACCATTGTGTCTCAATACAAACAGCGTCTGTTTTCATCGAAAAATTCCACAGTATTCTGGACATCTGTGTTGGTGAATCTTTTGCAATTTGTTTAATGAACAATGGAGACAGCAAAGAAGAAAGCTGTAGGTTGGATCGGTGTATTAGCGGCTAGCTACAGCAACACAACCAGGAGGACTTTGAGTTGGATAGCAGATGCGCTATCCGACGTTAGCCGCCGACCGCACCGATGATCTGGTGAAGTCCTCCGTCGCGCCGTCGATCGCTGGAACGCAGGTGAGCACGGGTCGTGATGAGCAGATGAGGGCTAGCGTAGGTGGATAGCTAATGTTTTTAGCATAGCTCTGTCAAGGTCCCGTAGCTAAGTTAGCTTCAATGGCGTCGTTAGCAACAGCATTGCTAGGCTTCGCCAGGCTGGACAGCATTAACCGTGTGGGTACAGGTCCAGGGTTTGGTTCGGTGTCTCCTGATAGTAGAAATAATAGTAGTATTGTTGATATTCTGTCTATCCTTCCAGTCAGGGGCATGTTTCTTCTGTTTCTATTTGCAGTTAAGCACGATGCTTTCACGTTAGCTCCGAAGCTAAAGTGCTTCACCGATGTATTGTCGTGGAGATAAAAGTCACTGTGAATGTCCATTTCGCATTCTCGACTCTCATTTTCAAGAGGGTATAGTATCCGAGGTGGTTTAAAATACAAATCCGTGATCCACAATAGAAAAAGGAGAAAGTGTGGAATCCAATGAGCCCTTGTACCTAAGTTACGGTCAGAGCGAAAAAAGATACACCCTGGCGTCCTGCACTGCACTCTAATCCTTCACTCTCACTTTCCTCATCCACAAATATTTCATCCTCGCTCAAATTAATGGGGTAATCGTCGCTTTCTTGGTCCAAATCGCTCTCGCTGCTGGTGTAAACAATGTGCAGATGTGAGGAGCTCTTCAACCTGTGACGTCACGCTACTTCCGGTACAGGCAAGGCTTTTTTATCAGCGACCAAAAGTTGCGAACTTTATCGTCGATGTTCTCTACTAAATCCTTCCAGCAAAAATATGGCACTATCGCGAAATGATCAAGTATGACACATAGAATGGCACTGCTATCCCCATTTAAATAAGAACATTTCATTTCAGTAGGCTTTTAAGTTCATGAATCCAGATGGATCTCTATTACAATCCCCAAAGAGGGCACTTTAAGTTGATGATTACTTCTATGTGTAGAAATCTTCATTTATAATTGAATCACTTGTTTATTTTTCAACAAGTTTTTAGTTATTTTTATATCTTTTTTTCCAAATAGTTCAAGAAAGGCCACTACAAATGAGCAATATTTTGCACTGTTATACAATTTAATAAATCAGAAACTGATGACATAGTGCTGTATTTTACTTCTTTATCTCTTTTTTCAGCCAAAAATGCTTTGCTCTGATTAGGATTAGGCCATAGGGGGTACTTGAATTTTTTTTAAAAATTCACAGCGGGTACATCACTGAAAAAAGGTTGAGAACCACTGCACTAGTGTGCCGCGGCACAGTCGTTGAAAAACACTGAATGAAGTAACATCGCACTTTCATTTCCCTACTGTGTTGTTGCAGCAGACACACTTGCCAATACTACGATGCCACAGTCAGTGGCCTCCGGTAGATGGCAGAGTTGTAACACTGTAGCCTGTGATCACTGCTAATTAGCAACCGAAGAAGAAAATGCGGAAGTTAGCGACTTTACGAAACCAAAGCCAACGCGACTGTGATTGTATTGCTGCGTGTTTGCTTATTTCAGCACGTGTGTGCGACGTGTGTTAAAGAAACTAAACAAAAGCCTATTTACGCTTGAATAAAAGAACCAGACTGACGGCGAAAGTTGTTAAAATTGTCTTTTCGGTCCGCTTGTTTGCTAGCTGCGGCGGTTGCTAAGCAGGGAGCTAATGTGTTTTTGTGAAAAATGCGTAAAGTCAAAATACTGCGAGCCTTGATGGAGCAGCGACTAAATGCTGTCGTGGAAGAAATATTTGGACTGTTTGAAAGAACCATCGCCGAGTACGAGGAGGAACTTGCTAGGACAAAAGAGGAGAAAGAACGACAACAAGAACTACAGGACGCGGTTCTCAAACCTCCAGTTCGGTTACACAGAGCAGGTTTGTTTACCTTCTTTGTACCTTATCATTGAACACAGAGGGCCTCAAACTTCTTTTGCCAAGTAGCATCCCAGAAAACACTCAACTCTCCAAGTACCATCATAATGACTAACGTTGAAATACAAACCCTGTTTCCATATGAGTTGGGAAATTGTGTTAGATGTAAATATAACCGGAATACAATGATTTGCAAATCATTTTCAACCCATATTCAGTTGAATATGCTACAAAGAATATATTTGATGTTCAAACTGATAAACTTTTTTGTTGTTGCAAATAATCATTAACTTTAGAATTTGATGCCAGCAACACGTGACAAAGAAGTTGGGAAATGTGGCAATAAATACTGATATAGTTGAGGAATACTCATCAAACACTTATTTGGAACATCCCACAGGTGAACAGGTAAATTGGTAACAGGTGGGTGCCATGATTGGGTATAAAAGTAGATTCCATGAAATGCTCAGTCATTCACAAACAAGGATGGGGCGAGGGTCACCACTTTGTCAACAAATGCGTGAGCAAATTGTTGAACAGTTTAAGAAAAACCTTTCTCAACCAGCTATTGCAAGGAATTTAGGGATTTCACCATCTACGGTCCATAATATCATCAAAGTGTTCAGAGAATCTGGAGAAATCACTGCACGTAAGCAGCTAAGCCCGTGACCTTCGATTCCTCAGGCTGTACTGCATCAACAAGCGACATCAGTATATAAAGGATCTCTCCACATGGGCTCAGGAACACTTCAGAAACCCACTGTCAGTAACTACAGTTGGTCGCTACATCTGTAAGTGCAAGTTAAAACTCCTATGCAAGGCGAAAATCGTTTATCAACAACACCCAGAAACGCCTTCGGCTTCGCTGGGCCTGAGCTCATCTAAGATGGACTGATACAAAGTGGAAAAGTGTTCTGTGGTCTGACGAGACCAGATTTCAAATTGTTTTTGGAAACTGGATGTCGTGTCCTCCGGACCAAAGAAGAAAAATAACCATCCGGATTGTTATAGGCGCAAAGTTGAAAAGGCAGCATCTGATGGTATGGGGGTGTATTAGTGCCCAAGACATGGGTAACTTACACATCTGTGAAGGCGCCATTAATGCTGAAAGGTACATACAGGTTTTGGAGCAACATATGTTGCCATCCAAGCAACGTTACCATGGACGCCCCTGCTTATTTCAGCAAGACAATGCCAAGGCACGTGTTACATCAACGTGGCTTCATAGTAAAAGAGTGCGTGTACTAGAGTGGCCTGCCTGTAGTCCAGACCTGTCTCCCATTGAAAATGTGTGGCGCATTATGAAGCCTAAAATACCACAACGGAGACCCCCGGACTGTTGAACAACTTAAGCTGTACATCAAGCAAGAATGGGAAAGAATTCCACCTGAGAAGCTTCAAAAATGTGTCTCCTCAGTTCCCAAACGTTTACTGAGTGTTGTTAAAAGGAAAGGCCATGTAACACAGTGGTGAACATGCCCTTTCCCAACTACTTTGGCACGTGTTGCAGCCATGAAATTCTAAGTCAATTATTATTTGCAAAAAAATATCAAGTTTGAGTTTGAACATCAAATATCTTGTCTTTGTAGTGCATTCAATTGAATATGTGTTGAAAAGGATTTGCAAATCATTGTATTCCGTTTACATTTACAACTAACACAATTTCCCAACTCATATGGAAACGGGGTTTGTAAATAGATTACTGTACAGATAAATATATTGCACTTTTGCATATGCATCCACGTTTATGGATGTATGTTATATTGTCTTTATATTCCAGCGAGTTAATCCATTTTTGGGGGGAATTGAGGGGATTATTATGATGCGTTCAAGAGTCTTACGGCCTGAGGGAAGAAGCTTGCTGGATAATTTCGAATACACTTCTGCCTTTGAGACTTAGTGTATGTAAGTAGTATGCAACTACAATTGTTTGATATTGACAAATGTTGTGTTTTGGACTGCAATATTGTTCAATTAAGGACACTCAATACATATGTGCCTGGGGGTCGGCAACCTGCGGCTCTGTAGCGCTGCCCTAGTGGTTCCCTGGAGCTTTTTCAAAAATGTTTGAAAGTGTAAAAAGATGGGGTTAGAAAATATATGTATATATAACAAATAATACAAAGCATTAATAAAAAATAAAATAATAATACAAAGCCTATATTGACTTACATTGAATTGTTGTCCTACAGGCATTCATCAGGTGTTGGTGGAAAGTGAAGGCGAGATTGCTTCCGAGCAGCAGGAGTGGATCTCCAGTATTTGGCAGGATGAGCCACAGCTCCCCTTCATTAAAAAGGAAGAGGAGGAACCGTGGCATCAGCTTCAAGGGCTGGAGGAGGCTGACATCACCAAGTTGACTAGTGTCCCTTTGGCGACGAAAGATGAAGACAGAGCTCAGTCCTCACAGCTTCATCACAGTCAAAGTGAGGAGAACAGAGGGTCGGAGCCTCTGACTCAACACATGACAGCAGAAGATGGAGACAACCCGACGTCACTCTGTTCTGAGACCGATCTCAGTGACGAGGACAAACCTGTAGAGAGTAATAGGGACTCTAAAGGTGATACGGGACGTCACGCTGACAAGAAACACTTTGAATGCTCGGAATGTGGGAAAACATTTGACCAAAAGGGAAATTTGATAATGCACATGAGAATACACACCGGAGAGAAACCCTTTCCTTGCTCAGTTTGCGCTAAAAGATTCTCCTTGAAGGCGAATTTGAAAAGACACCTGCTCGTACACACGGGGGAGAGACCCTTTTCTTGTTCATTATGCGCCAAAAGATTCCGAGATAAGTACGACATGACCGTACACATGAGGAAACACGCCGGAGGACAACGTTTGACGTCCGGCTGCTCAAGTCTTCACATGACAGCAGAGGATGACGGAGAGCACTGTGGAGGATCACAAGCGGACAGCAACTTTGCTCCGCTGTCGGGTTTGTACGACTTGATGTCACAATCTTCCGATACCGATCACAGCGACGACGCCCGAGACCCTTTGGACTCTAAAGCTGACACGAGACATCACGTTGACAACAAAAACTACGACTGCTCCGAATGTGGGAAAACGTTTTCCCAGAGGGGAAGTTTGACAGTGCACATGAGAATACACACCGGTGAGAAACCTTTTACCTGCTCGGTTTGTTTGAAAAGTTTCTCAAGAAAGGAGAATATGATAATACACACGAGATTGCACATGGAAGAGGAAAAATATCCCTGCTCGCTTTGTCCTAAAAGATTCACCTGCAGACGGTCTGTGGAGACGCACATGAGGATACACACCGGGGAGAAACCGTTCAGTTGCAAAGTGTGCGATAAAAGGTTCATGTATAAGTTTCAGGTCACCAGACACAAGTGTGTAACATAAGACATTTTGACTTTTTACAGCATCCAACCAGTTTAGTTAATGACAAACTGTAATTTTGATCACACTGAGTATTTTAGTGGTGTTTCTCACTAAGTGTTGTGTAGTTTTTCGAGCTAATATAGTAATGATTTCTTAATGCTCATTAGTATTACTGCATTTCATTTGGGTTTTTATTCAAATTAAATAATTCAGGGAGATTGTAAGATTAACTGTAAGATTACTATTAAAGTTAAAGTACCACTGATAGTCACACACACTAGGTGTGGTGCAATGTGTGGAAATACTATTATTGTCACAACTGAACTGTGAGATTGTAAGATTAACTGTAAGATTACTATTAAAGTTAAAGTACCACTTATATTCACACACACTAGGTGTGGTGCAATTACTCTCTGCATTTGATCCATCCCCTTGTTCCACCCCCTGGGAGGTGAGGGGAGCAGTGAGCAGCAGTGGTGGGTGCGCTCGGGAATCATTTTGGTGATTTAACACCCAATTCCAACCCTTGATGCTGAGTGCCAAGCAGGGAGGTAATAGGTCCTATTTTTATAGTCTTTGGTATGACTCAGCCGGGGTTTGAACTCACGACCTACCGATCTCGGGGCGGACACTCTAACCACAAGGCCACTGAGCAGGTCTATTTAATCACGTGACTTGTTGGCCACCAAACCAAACTGGCTACCTTACAGCAAACTATCTTCAATCAATCAATCAATGAATGTTTATTTATATAGCCCTAAATCACAAGTGTCTCAAAGGGCTGTACAAGCCACAACGACATCCTCGGTACAGAGCCCACATACGGGCAAGGAAAACTCACCCCAGTGGGACGTCAATGTGAATGACTATGAGAAACCTTGGAGAGGACCGTATATGTGGGTAAACCCCCCCCCCCCCCCCCCCCCCTCTAGGGGAGACCGAAAGCAATGGATGTCGAGTGGGTCTGACATAATATTGTGAAAGTCCAACACAGCGAAAGTCCACTCCATAGTGGGGCCAGCAGGAACCATCCCGAGCGGAGACGAGTCAGCAGCGTAGAGATGTCCCCATCTGATGAACAGGCTAGCGGTCCACCCCGGGTTGGGAGCAGAGTAGAAAAGAAAGAAACGGCAGATCAACTGGTCTAAAAAGGGAGTCTATTTAAAGGCTAGAGTATACAAATGAGTTTTAAGATGAGACTTAAATGCTTCTACTGAGGTAGCATCTCTAACTTTTACCGGGAGGGCATTCCATAGTATTGGAGCCCGAATAGAAAACGCTCTATAGCCCGCAGACTTTTTTTGGGCTCTGGGAATCACTAATAAGCCGGAGTTCTTTGAACGCAGATTTCTTGCCGGGACATATGGTACAATACAATCGGCAAGATAGGCAGGAGCTTGACCGTGTAGTATTTTATACGTAAGTAGTAAAACCTTAAAGTCGGATCTTGGATGCACAGGAAGCCAGTGCAAGTGAGCCAGTATAGGCGTAATATGATCAAACTTTCTTGTTTTTGTCAAAAGTCCAGCAGCCGCATTTTGTACCATCTGTAATCTTTTAATGCTAGACATAGGGAGGCCCGAAAATAAAACGTTACAGTAATCGAGACGAGATGTAACGAACGCATGGATAATGATCTCAGCATCGCTTGTGGACAAAATGGGACGAATTTTAGCGATATTACGGAGATGAAAGAAGGCCGTTTTAGTAACACTCTTAATGTGCGACTCAAACGAGAGAGTTGGGTCGAAGATAATACCCAGATTCTTTACAGAGTCACCTTGTTTAATTGCTTGGTTGTCAAATGTTAAGGTGGTATTATTAAATAGATGTCGGTGTTGAGCAGGACCGATAATCAGCATTTCCGTTTTCTTAGCGTTGAGTTGCAAAAAGTTAGCGGACATCCATTGTTTAATTTCATTAAGACACGCCTCCAGCTGACTACAATCCGGCGTGTTGGTCAGCTTTAGGGGCATGTAGAGTTGGGTGTCATCAGCATAACAGTGAAAGCTAACACCGTATTTGCGTATGATGTCACCTAGCGGCAGCATGTAAATACTGAAGAGTACAGGGCCAAGAAGCGAACCCTGGGGAACTCCGCACGTTACCTTAACATAGTCCGAGGTCACATTGTTATGGGAGACACACTGCATCCTGTCAGTAAGATAAGAGTTAAACCAAGACAAGGCTAAGTCTGTCATCCCAATACGCGTTTTGATACGCTCTAATAAAATATTATGATCAACAGTATCGAAAGCGGCGCTAAGATCAAGAAGCAGCAACATAGATGAAGCATCAGAATCCATCGTTAGCAATAGATCATTAGTCATTTTTGCGAGGGCTGTCTCCGTAGAGTGATTTGCCCTGAGTATGCAAGATGCCGAGATCTTACTGCTAAAAGCAGATATGGGAAAAATGTCTAACTCTGCAATGGAATTGATACCTATACGTTATCGAAAAAAAGATTTGTTTCGTGATCTCAAGGATTATCCATCGGTCGCGTTCCCAGACATGTCGAAATATCTTGTGCTCCAGACGTCCTTCGACACAGCAAAACAGATAAAAACTTGAAAAGGCACGAAGTCCTACAACAACTTTGTGTCTGGCAGAGTCAAGGAAATTGGTATCGCTAGCCTAATTTTGCGTATTGTGAGGACGCCTCTTTGTAAACAAACTGCGAGTAGCTCTCCAGAGCCTTGATTCACTGTATTTAATTTTTCCAATGTCAACCGCTCAAAGATAATCGGAGAGACCACTGAAGACATGGCAGGTTGTGAAAGAAGATGGAGAAGTGATCACAGCTCACTGTCACTGCTAAGTTTCGGCCATGTCGCCTTGATGTTGCGGGTATGCATGTTTTTCTCCGTCTTTATCAAAATATAACTATAGAACTCAACGTTGTTTATGTGCTGGAAGCTTCATTTATGAATGCTGCCTTTGGTAAAAGCTTAACTCGTGCTTTACGAAATACTCATAGTAAATACATTTTAACAATTTAGACTAAAGGTAAAATACAAATAATATCAAGATAATACTTAAATGGGAAATACTGAATGTTAAAAGTACAGTACAGGCCAAAAGTTTGGACACACCTTCTCATTCAATGTGTTTTCTTTATATTCATGACTATTTACATTGTAGATTGTCACTGAAGGCATCAAAACTATGAATGAACACATGTGGAGTTATGTACTTCACAAAAAAAGGTGAAATAACTAAACCTGTTTTATATTGTAGTTTCTTCAAAATAGCCACCCTTTGCTCTTGTATATTTAATAGTCGTGTGATGGGTGACGAGCCAAGGAGACGCCAAGAGGAATCGTCGAACAAAAAGCTTTATTTGTTTCAGCGAGCCTCGGACTAGAGCTGCAGCTCTAGGAGAAGAAGTGTGCCAAATCTCTTCATTCTGCTGTCCTGTCGGAACACTGTCCTTTAAATACCTTTCCTGTAGACCCCCTCTCCTTGTGGGTCTAATCTTGATGCCGGACAGTCTGGCCTGTCTATCTTTCCTTGTCATTATTCCTGTGATTAGTTTAAGTCGGGTGACCTCCGACCCCTATCCTCTGTCCTTATCTGTGGACCTTCTACCAGGTGTTGCTAATGTCTTTAATCTTCCTCCTGACACCTACATTCTTATGGGATTCCCAATGTCCTGTGGACACTCTTCAGTAGCGGTTATGGACCTTTGCACTTTGACCTTAGTAGAAGAATAATTTTAAAAGATTATGTGGCCAAATACAAACACATGCTACTTCCAATCCTATAAGATAATTATACATGATATATTTAACCACATTCTGATTACTTTATCGCACACTCTTGGCATTCTCTCGATGAGCTTCAAGAGGTAGTTGCCTGAAATGGTTTTCACTTCAGAGGTGCGCTTGAAGCTCATCAAGAGAATGCCAAGAGTGCGAAAATGTAATCAGAGCAAAGGGTGGCTATTTTGAAGAAACTAGAATATAAAACATGTTTTCAGTTATTTCACCTTTTTTGTTAAGTTCATAACTCCACATGTGTTCATTCATAGTTTTGATGCCTTCAGTGACAATCTACAATGTAAATAGTCATGAAAATAAAGAAAACACATTGAATGAGGAGGTGTGTCCAAACTTTTGGCCTGTACTGTGTATCAAACAAACTTTTAACGAACTGATCACTGCAAATATGTGCGTTTCTCGTCGCCGCTTCGTAAAATCTAACGCTCTTTTGCCCTTCTTGATTACCTCTCGAGGAACTCTGAAGGAACTTTTATGCTTTTTCGCAATTTGAACGGTTCCGACAGCCTAAAATAGGAATGTCAAACATGCGGGCCTGAGGTTAAATCCAGCCCACGACATGAGTTTGCTAATTGTAAAATTGAGCTGCATTTTTAAATTACAGAAACTGCTGTTCTAAGTGTATCCACTGGATGTCGCAATAGTATTTCTAGTATGCAAGGAAAATGGGTTATACCCTATATTGATTGATCGATTGAAACTTTTATTAGTAGATTGAAAAGTACAGTACATATTCCGTACAATTGACCACTAAATGGTAACACCCGAATAAGTTTTCAACTTGTTTAAGTCGGGGTCCACGTAAATCAATTCATGGTACCAAGCAAGGGGTCCACGGTACAGTGAGGCTACGACTCCTTCCCCTAAACCCAACGTAAAACAAACAGGAGTACAATAAACAATTGGTAATCCCACTTAAAATGCCGCATGAGACACTCCACATTGATATAGTTCTGTGAAAATGATTGTCTTATGTGCAAATTTAAAAGAAATTGAACAGTGGAAATCACAAAAGAGGTAGTTGATACATAGAAGCGTGTTTATTTATGCTTTATTTTGTTTTTGTTCAATCCGAGATGGGCTTTGACTTCAAGTTTAAAGGCCTACTGAAACCCACTACTACCGACCACGCGGTCTGATAGTTTATATATCAATGATGAAATCTTAACATTGCAACACATGCCAATACGGCCGGGTTAACTTATAAAGGGCAATTTTAAATTTCCCGGGAAACTTCCGCTTGAAAACGTCTAGGTATGATAATGCGCGTGACGTCACGACAGCAACGGAAGCATTCGGACCCAATGTGTCACCATACAAACTGCTCTGTTTTCATCGAACAATTCCACAGTATTCTGGACATCTGTGTTGGTGAATCTGTTGCAATTTGTGTAATGGACAACGGAGACTGCAAATAAGAAAGTTGTAGGTGCGATCGGTGTATTAGCGGCGGACTACAGCAACACCAACACCAGGAGGTTGTGTTGTGTTTAAGCTGGATAGCAAACGCGTTACCGTGAGTACAGCTTTGGCTTCCAAACATTTGATCGCTTGCCCGTACGTGCGTGTCGCTATGTGCATGTCACGTACGTAACTTTGGGGAAATATATGTTTCTTGCCGACTCTGATGGCGGCCGGGGTGTCGTCGAAAGCTACAACGCCCGCCGCCGCTCCGTAGCTAAGTTAGCTTCAATGGCTCGTTAGCAACATCATTGTTAAGCTTCACCAAGCTGGAAATTATTAACCGTGTATTTACATGTTCATGGTTTAATAGTATTGTTGATCTTCTGTCTATCCTTCCAGTCAGGGTTTTTTTATATTGTGTTTCTATCTGCATTTGAGCCTGATGCTATCACGTTAGCTCCGTAGCTAAAGAGCGTCGCCGATGTATTGTCGTGGAGATAAAAGTCACTGTGAATGTCCATTTCGCGTTCTCGACTCTCATTTTCAAGAGGATATAGTATCCGAGGTGGTTTAAAATACAAATCCGTGATCCACAATAGAAAAAGGAGTGTGTGGAATCCAATGAGACCTTGTACCTAAGTTACGGTCAGAGCGAAAAAAGATACGTCCTGCACTGCCTCTTTAGTCCTTCACTCTAACGTTCCTCATCCACGAATCTTTCATCCTCGCTCAAATTAATGGGGTAATCGTCGCTTTCTCGGTCCAAATCACTCTCGCTCCATTGTAAACAATGGGGAATTGTGAGGAATCCTTCCTCCTGTGACGTCACGCTACTTCCGGTACAGGCAAGGCTTTTTTTTTATCAGCGACCAAAAGTTGCGAACTTTATCGTCGTTGTTCTATACTAAATCCTTTCAGCAAAAATATGGCAATATCGCGAAATGATCAAGTATGACACATAGAATGGATCTGCTATCCCCGTTTAAATTAAAAAAATTCATTTCAGTAGGCCTTTAATTGCTTGGTAGACACACTGAGATTATGTCTAAATTCATTGTGTTCTTCGTGGTGTTTTTGAAACTTTATTCCTCAGATTTTTTTACTCACTTGGAAGTGTTTTGTCAAGAGGATTATTTGGGATATGTAGATTTTCAGAATGTCCTTGTTCTATTTTGGGCCAAAGTAGAACAAAGAAAACACTCTGAAGTTGTCGTAGTCGTATTGTTAACCCTTGTGTAATGTCCATATTACTGTTACTCAGCCAGCGTTTGTGGGTCTGATGGACCCATTGCATTTTGTGGCTTTTAATGCCTCACAATCAAACACTTTTATGTTAAAATACTGAACAGATGTTTACCTTATCCCAATAAACAACGTACGGGCAAGCGATCAGATGTTTACCTTATCCCAATAAACATCTGTTCAGTATTTTAACATAAAAGTGTTTGATTGTGAGGCATTAAAAGCCACAAAATGCAACGGGTCCATCAGACCCACAAACGCTGGCTGAGTAACAACAATATGAACGCTGCACTGAAAATTTCTCTGCCAGTTTCTGCATCCCACAGGGATTCTTCTTTTGTGTCTCTGCACCTGCGGTTCCCACACAAGGTTGCAACATTGTTTGTCAACACTGTCTGCTCTCATTTTCTCGCACATTTGACCCTCTGATGTTCTGTGTACCTACACTCTGTCCTCCTCCTGTCTAGGCCTGTTGTGTGTGTGTGTGTGTGTGTGTGTGTGTGTGTGTGTGTGTGTGTGTGTGTGTGTGTGTGTGTGTGTGTGTGTGTGTGTGTGTGTGTGTGTGTGTGTGTGTGTGTGTGTGTGTGTGTGGTACACAGAACATCAATTTCCACACTTCTATTAACTGGACCCGGACATCTTATATGTAATTTAATGTGTAGGGGGGGTTATGGTGTGTGGTCATTAAATACACTACCGTTCAAAAGTTTGGGGTCACATTGAAATGTCCTTATTTTTTAAGGAAAAGCACTGTACTTTTCAATGAAGATAACTTTAAACTAGTCTTAACTTTAAAGAAATACACTCTATACATTGCTAATGTGGTAAATGACTAGTCTAGCTGCAAATGTCTGGTTTTTGGTGCAATATCTACATAGGTGTATAGAGGCCCATTTCCAGCAACTATCACTCCAGTGTTCTAATGGTACAATGTGTTTGCTCATTGGCTCAGAAGGCTAATTGATGATTAGAAAACCCTTGTGCAATCATGTTCACACATCTGAAAACAGTTTAGCTCGTTACAGAAGCTACAAAACTGACCTTCCTTTGAGCAGATTGAGTTTCTGGAGCATTACATTTGTGGGGTCAATTAAACGCTCAAAATGGCCAGAAAAAGAGAACTTTCATCTGAAACTCGACAGTCTATTCTTGTTCTTAGAAATGAAGGCTATTCCACAAAATTGTTTGGGTGACCCCAAACTTTTGAACGGTAGTGTATGTATTCTGATTATATATTCTTCACAGAAAATAAGCCAAAGTCAGTGAGTCTCAGTTTGAAAAGTTAATTAATTGCATCATTTTTCTTGTAATAAAAAAATGAAAACGGGTCCCACAGACCCAAACACCACACAAGGGTTAAGTTATTATGCCATGATTTTCCCCGTCCGGCCCACATAGGAATAGATTTTCCTCCATGCGGGCCCTGAGCTTAAATGAGTTTGACACCCCTGGCCTAAAACAACGCAAGCGTAAGTCTTTTTTTTTTCCCCGAGAAAGGCAAAATGCCGCCCAGAGTGCTCGCTTGACCGCCACTTCGAGCCTCACATGTTTATTGAGCCAGGCGTGACGTCAGGTGAATACGACCTACAATCACTATTACAGGACACGACGCGAGATGGTAGCATCGTGACGTCCTCCATGTTTAGTTTAGTTTATTAAGGATCCCCATTAGTCTACACCGCAGTGGAGACTATTCTTCCTGGGGTCCAGACAAAAAACATCACACAATCATAAAACAAAAGATTAAAATGCAGTACAACATGATCAAATAATAAAATGTTGTAATACAAAAATAGCAACAACAAAGAACCAAAAAAAGTAATAATAACTTTGAGTTTACATAATAATGTTCATACCAAAGATAAAAATATATATATATTTTTGCAAAAATAAAACAAAGAACCAATGGCCTAAAATATACACATTGGTGTACCAAAGACAAACAATAAGTGACGAAAAAGTACCATCCATCCATTTTCTACTGCTTGTCCAATAATCAATATAGTCAATAAAAAAAAGTCATGCCATTAGGTACAATCTAGAATAATCTCTTTCCGCAATACTTCTCCTATTCTTAAAACCCACTATGCTGGTGATTGATACCAGATATTGTGGAAGTCGATTCCAGTAAGTGATTGCCCTATACTTTAGTCTTTTTCTGTTGTTCTGCTGTTAGCTACACCAAAACAGAGACAAGGGCCGAAGTTAGTACCATTACTAAGTGTACTTTTGTTTATATCGCATCGTTTGTAATGACTTTATGACACATGTACTGTATGAGACACCGCATCAAAGCTTGTTGTCACTGAGTAAACTTGTCAAAGGACATGGAAAACGTTGTTCAGTGAGCTTTTTTAGTCTGCTTATTTGTGGCCTGCACAGGTTAACGCCGCATTGCTTGTGATGGAGCAGCAACTTAATGCTGCTGTTGAAGAAATACTTGAACCGTTTGCAAGAACCACAGACGACGCACTTTCTCGGGCAAAAAGAGGAGAAAGAGCGACAGCCAGACTTACAGGGTGATGTTTCAAAGCTTAGGTTGTGTTAAACGGAGCAGGTGTGTTTGCAGCCTAATAGTGTGTTCACTGCTCTGTAGCATTCAAGTTGTCATCTGTTGTGGTCGTGTCCCTTGTTGTCCCGCAGACTTCCACAGGGTGTCAGTAAAGAGTAGGGGAGTGGTCTGAGCAGCAGGGGCGGCGCCTCCATCGTGGGGCAGGAGGACCCTGTGCACTGATGGAGATACACTATTTTGCCAAAAGTATTTGGCCACCCATCCAAATGATCAGAATCAGGTGTCCTAATCACTTGGCCCGGCCACAGGTGTATAAAATCAAGCACTTAGGCATGGAGACTGTTTCTACAAACATTTGTGAAAGAATGGGCCGCTCTCAGTGATTCCCAGCGTGGAACTGTCATAGGATGGCACCTGTGCAACAAATCCAGTCGTGAAATTTCCTCGCTCCTAAATACTCCCAAAGTCAACTCTAGGCTTTATTATAAGAAAATGGACGAGTTTGGGAACAACAGCAACTCAGCCACCAAGTGGTAGGCCACGTAAACTGACAGAGAGGGGTCAGCGGATGCTAAAGCGCATAGTGCGAAGAAGTCGCCGACTTTCTGCACAGTCAGTTGCAACAGAGCTCCAAACTTCATGTGACCTTCCAATTAGCCCACGTACAGTACGCAGAGAGCTTCATAAAATGGGTTTCCATGGCCGAGCAGCTGCATCTAAGCCATACATCACCAAGTCCAATGCAAAGCGTGGGATACAGTGGTGTAAAGCACGCCGCCACTGGACTCTAGAGCAGTGGAGACGCCTTCTCTGGAGTGATGGATCACGCTTTTCCATCTGGCAATCTGATGGACGAGTCTGGGTTTGGAGGTTGCCAGGAGAACGCTACATTTCGAACTGCATTGTGCCGAGTGTGAAATTTGGTGGAGAAGGAATTGTGGTGTGGGGTTGTTTTTCAGGAGTTAGGCTTGGCCCCTTAGTGAAAAGGAACATTGAATGCTCCAGGATACCAAAACATTTTGGACACTTCCATGCACCCAACCTTGTGGGAACAGTTTGGAGCGGGCCCCTTCCTCTTCCAACATGACTGTGCACCAGTGCACAAAGCAAGGTCCATAAAGACATGGATGACAGATTCTGGTGTGGATGAACTTGACTGGCCTGCACAGAGTCCTGACCTGAACCCGATAGAACACCTTTGGGATGAATTAGAACGGAGACTTGAGAGCCAGGCCTTCTCGACCAACATCAGTGTGTGACCTCACCAATGCGCTTTTGGAAGAATGGTGGAAAATTCCTATAAACACACTCCGCAACCTTGTGGACAGCCTTCCCAGAAGAGTTGAAGCTGTAATAGCTGCAAAAGGTGGACCGACATCATATTGAACCCTATGGGTGAGGAATGGGATGGCACTTCAAGTTCATATGTGAGTCAAGGCAGGTGGCCAAATACTTTTGGCAAATGTGATATAATTGTTCAGTTTGATGGTTAGCGGTCTGAAATTTTGCAACAGTTTTTAAATAAAATTGCATTATTGCAACATGAATAGGCTATAAACAAACTATACACACTCTCTTTGACTCCCATTGGAACAGCTATTTTTAACAAACTTAATCCTAGTGTATTACTATGCATTTTCCATGCAAATCGAACGAATCGCATGTTTGCCAATTGAAAAACAAGAACATTTTGTTTTAATGTAATTGCGCTTCTTTACCATCAGATGTCGCCAGAAAACCATGCGCTTTGATTAAAGTACAAATGATAATTGCCTTATATATATATACATATACATATACAGTGTATATATTAAGATTAAAGATTAAAGTACCAATGATATGTGTGTATATGTATATATGTGTATGTATATATATGTATATATGTATATGTGTATGTATATATATGTGTATGTATGTATTTATATATAAATATATGTATATACAGTATATGTGTATGTATATATATATGTGTTTATGTATATATGTATATGTGTATGTATATATATGTGTATGTATGTATTTATATATAAATATATGTATATACAGTATATGTATAAATGTATGTGTATATATATATATATATATGTATATATATATATATATATATATATATATATATATATATTAATAGATATGTATGTATATGTATTAATATGTCTATATATTAATATATATTCATATATGTGTGTTTATCTATATTAATACATATATGAATATATGTATATCTATAGTGTCACTGTTTATATAAAATACTTGCGTGCACTCAAAATAAACTCCAATGAGTCCTGCTTTCTCTTTTATTCTAAAAGTAGAAGTGTAAAAATATATATATTTTTGTCTGCTGTATCAAAATTAATGTCATGAATGATATCCTATTCAAGACTGTCTACACCCAACCTCAAATATTCCACTTTGCCTCCTATTTTTCAAAATATTGCATATTCTGCATTTCCCCATTGTTAAAAAACAGTTGGTATGTCCGACAAAATGGTCATAAAACATAAAAAAACATAACAAATGAATAAAAACGTTAAATTAGTAGATAGATCTGAAGTTGTTTGAATGTTTCAAGTGTGGAAAGTAGAAATTAAATGTATTGGTGACTGGTGACACTTTTGTGAGCTCTTTTGGATCCTATAAAAAAGTGTATATAGTCAATCTTAATCTTGCACAAGGGTTAAGCAGGAAAGGGAGAGGTGCAGGTTATGGACACCACACACGCACACACACACACACACACAACCCTTTGCACTGCAGGAACTTTCGCCTGTTTCAACCTGCAGGAAATGACTTTCCTGGTGAAGACTGATTCCTGGCTGAAACGGACAGATATTGAGGTAAGTAACAAAACAACAGTGTGGCTAGCTACAATTCATATTTGTTTAATCTGTTGTGTGTTTTTCATTTCAGGCTGAATAAGGAGCTGGACAGACCCTTTGAGTCCCATGATGTTTCCATGGGGACTCATGCGCTGCTTTATAATGAACCGCAACTCCCCAGTGCGGGCAGCACTCGTGCATCACCAAACATTGACTGTACCGAGACACAGTGAACCTGCTCCTCACTTGTGCTGCCACATTTTCAGCGGATACTAAGTCTACATGAGCTGTACGAGGTCTACTCTAAAGCAGTGTTTCTTAACCATAGGGTCATTCTTGCACCGCGAGCCCTCCCTAAAGGGGCCACCACAAAATATCTGTTTCTCAGATGTGGTCCATATGAGTCGCAGTAGTACTTTGTTGTAGTACACTTTTGGCAGTGGAAGAAGTCGTCTAGCGCTAAAGAAGTTTCTTAACCCTTGTGTAATGTTCATATTGTTGTTACTCAGCCAGCATTTGTGGGTCAGATGGACCCGCTGCATTTTGTGGCTTTTAATGCCTCACAATCAAACACTTTTGTGTTAAAATACTGAACAGATGTTTACCTTATCCCAATAAACATCTGTTCAGTATTTTAACATAAAAGTGTTTGATTGTGAGGCATTAAAAGCCACAAAGTGCAACCCACAAACGCTGGCTGAGTAACAACAATATAAACTTTGCACAAAAAATGTATCTGCCAGTTTCTGCATCCCACAGGGATTCTTTTGTGTTTCTGTACCTGCGGTTCCCACACAAGGTTGCAACATTGTTTGTCAACACTGTCTGCTCTCATTTTCTCGCACATTTGACCCTCTGATATTCTGTGTACCTACACTCTGTCCTCCTCCTGTCTAGGCCTGCTGTGGGTGGGTGCGTGTGGTACACAGAACATCAATTTCCACACTTCTATGAGCCCCGGACATCTTATATGTAATAGAAATGTGTAGGGGGGTGGGGGTGGGGGATGGTGTGTGGTCATTAAATATGTATTCTGATATATGTTCTTCACAGAAAATGAGTCAAAGTCAGTGAGTCGCAGTTTGAAAAATTAATTAATTGTATAATTTTTCTTTTAATAAAAAATGAAAACGGGTCCCATGGACCCGAACACCACACAAGGGTTAAGCACAAAAAATATGACTAAAGTGATGAAGCTGTATTTTTACTTAGACTTGTATTCTATTGACAGTTTATTTAAGAAACATTTGGTATTATCATTTATTATTTACTATTAATTTAGGTAGAATGTATTTATTTTAGCACCGTATGATTGTAGGTACATTTATTTTTCATCAGTTTTCCCTTCTTTCGCAGTATATTTGGCTATTATATTTTAGTATATTTTTTTTAATCAGCTGACCAAAACCTTGATTATAGTCCTTGTGATTAAAACATGATTTCATATAATTTTACAAGGTTGTTAACTGTACATAGGTGAGATTACATTTTTGAATATGAATACGATCAAAAGTAAGATTACTAATTCAGTGTTGATATTTGACTAGGCCCCGGGCCCCTCTGTTGTGGAATAGTATGGGCCCCCCAGGTCAAAAAGGTTAGGAACCCCTGCTTTAAAGTATTACTACATTTTTTATCTCTATAGTATGGTCCCTTGACAAGATATTTCTCTAAACATTTGGTAAAAATGCGGCTCAAGAGTGACGGGTAGAGGGACTATGTGCCTTGTAAAGTACACTATATTGCCAAAAGTATTTGGCCACCTGCCTTGACTCACATATGAACTTGAAGTGCATTCCCATTCCTAACCCATAGGGTTCAATATGATGTCGGTCCACCTTTTGCAGCTATTACAGCTTCAACTCTTCTGGGAAGGCTGTCCACAAGGTTGTGGAGTGTGTTTATAGGAATTTTCGTCCATTCTTCCAAAAACGCATTGGTGAGGTCACACATTGATGTTGGTCGAGAAGGCCTGGCTCTCAGTCTCCGTTCTAATTCATCCCAAAGTTGTTCTATCGGGTTCAAGTCAGGACTCTGTGCAGGCCAGTCAAGTTCATCCACACCAGACTCTGTCATCCATGTCTTTATTGACCTTGCTTTGTGCACTGGTGCACAGCCATGTTGAAAGAGGAAGGGGCCTGCTCCAAACTGTTTCCCAAGGCTGGGAGCTGTCCAAAATGTTTTAGTATCCTGGAGCATTCAAAGTTCCTTTCACTGGAACTAAGGGGCCAAACAACCCCACTCCATAATTCCTCCTCCACCAAATTTCACACTCGGCACAATGCAATTCGAAATGTAGCCTTCTCCTGGCAACCTACAAACCCAGACTCGTCCATCAGATTGCCAGATGGAAAAGCTTGATTCATCAATCCAGAGAAGGCGTCTCCACTGCTCTAGAGTCCAGTGGCGACGTGCTTTACAGTCCACTGCATCCCACGCTTTGCATTGGACTTGGTGATGTATGGCTTAGATCAGGAGTCACCGACGCGGTGCCCGCGGGCACCAGGTAGCCCGTAAGGACCAGATGAGTAGCCCGCTGGCCTGTTCTAAAAATAGCTCAAATAGCAGCACTTACCAGTGAGCTGCCTCTATTTTTTTAATTTTATTTATTTACTAGCAAGCTGGTCTCGCTTTGCCCGACATTTTTAATTCTAAGAGAGACAAAACTCAAATAGAATTTGAAAATCCAAGAAAATATTTTAAAGACTTGGTCTTCACTTGCTTAAATAAATACTTTTTTATTTTTTATTTTGCTTCTTATAACTTTCAGAAAGACAATTTTAGAGAAAAAATATACAACCTTAAAAATGATTTTAGGATTTTTAAACACCTTTTAAATTCCTTCCTCTTCTTTCCTGACAATTTAAATCAATGTTCAAGTAAATTTATTTGTTTTATTGTAAAGAATAATAAATACATTTTAATTTAATTCTTCATTTTAGCTTCTGTTTTTTCGACGAATATTTGTGAAATATTTCTTCAAACTTATTATGATTAAAATTCAAAACAAATATTCTGGCAAATCTAGAAAATCAGTAGAATCAAATTTAAATCTTATTTCAAAGTCTTTTGAATTTCTTTTAAAGTTTTTGTTCTGGAAAATCTAGAAGAAATAATTATTTGTCTTTGTTAGAAATATAGCTTGGTCCAATTTGTTATATATTCTAACAAAGTGTAGATTGGATTTTAACCTATTTAAAACATGTCATCAAAATTCTAAAATTAATCTTATCAGGAAAAATTACTAATGATGTTCCATAAATTATTTTTTTAATTTTTTCAATAAGATTCGAATTAGCTAGTTTTTCTCTTCTTTTTTTCGGTTGAATTTTGAATTTTAAAGAGTCGAAATTGAAGATAAACTATGTTTCAAAATTTAATTGTCATTTTTTTCGTGTTTTCTCCTCTTTTAAACCATTCAATTAAGTGTAAATATCATTAATTATTAATAATAACATAGAGTTAAAGGCCTACTGAAATGAATTTTTTTTATTTAAACGGGGATAGCAGATCTATTCTATGTGTCATACTTGATCATTTCGCGATATTGCCATATTTTTGCTGAAAGGATTTAGTATAGAACAACGACGATAAAGATTGCAACTTTTGGTATCTGATAAAAAAAAGGCTTTCCCCTACCGGAAGTAGCGTGACGTAGTCAGTTGAACATATACGCAAAGTTCCCTATTGTTTACAATGATGGCCGCATGAAGTGAGAGAGATTCGGACCGAGAAAGCGACAATTTCCCCATTAATTTGAGCGAGGATGAAAGATTTGTGGATGAGTAAAGTGCAAGTGAAGGACTAGTGGGGAGTTGAAGCTATTCAGATAGGGAAGATGCTGTGAGAGCCGGGGGTGACCTGATATTCAGCTGGGAATGACTACAACAGTAAATAAACACAAGACATATATATACTCTATTAGCCACAACACAACCAGGCTTATATTTAACATGCCACAAATTAATCCTGCATAAAAACACCTGCGTGTTTGTTATGCTAGCTCCTAGCTCCTCTGCTAGCTCCTAGCTCCATAGAACACACCAATACAATTCAAACACCTGATCAACACACACAATCACTCAGCCCAAAAGACCGTTCACCTAACCCAAGGTTCATAAAGCTTATATATTTTTAAAAAGTTACGTACGTGACGCGCACATACGGTCAAGTTATCAAATGTTTAGCAGCCAAGGCTGCATACTCACGGTACCTGATATTCAGCTGGGAATGACTACAACAGTAAATAAACACAAGACATATATATACTCTATTAGCCACAACACAACCAGGCTTATATTTAATATGCCACAAATTAATCCTGCATAATAACACCTGCGTGTTTGTTATGCTAGCTCCTAGCTCCTCTGCTAGCTCCTAGCTCCATAGAACACGCCAATACAATTCAAACACCTGATCAACACACACAATCGCTCAGCCCAAAAGACCGTTCACCTAACCCAAGGTTCATAAAGCTTATATATTTTTAAAAAGTTACGTACGTGACGCGCACGTACGGTACGGTACGTGTTATGCTAGCTCCTAGCTCCTATGCTAGCTCCTAGCTCCATAGAACACGCCAATACAATTCAAACACCTGATCAACACACACAATCACTCAGCCCAAAAGACCGTTCACCTAACCCAAGGTTCATAAAGCTTATATATTTTTAAAAAGTTACGTACGTGACGCGCACGTACGGTACGGTACGTGTTATGCTAGCTCCTAGCTCCTATGCTAGCTCCTAGCTCCATAGAACACGCCAATACAATTCAAACACCTGATCAACACACACAATCACTCAGACCAAAAGACCGTTCACCTAACCCAAGGTTCATAAAGCTTATATATTTTAAAAAAGTTACGTACATACGCAAAAAAAAGTTGCGCACATACGGTCAAGCGATCAAATGTTTAGAAGCCAAAGCTGCATACTCACAGTAGCACGTCTGCGTCTTTGTCATCCAAATCAAAGTAATCCTGGTAAGAGTCTGTGTTGTCCCAGTTCTCTACAGGCGTCTGTGTATCGAAGTCAAAAGTCCTCCTGGTTAGAGTCTCTGTTATCCGAGTTCTTCCATCTTGACTGCATCTTTCGGGAATGTAAACAAAGAAGCGCCGGCTGTGTACTGTTGTGGCTGACTACGTTCGAAAAATACGTCCATTTCGCACCGACAACTTTCTTCTTTGCTTGTTCAGCTTCCTTCTCCATAATGCAATGAACATGATTGAAACAGATTCACGAACACAGATGTCCAGAATACTGTGGAATTATGAAATGAAAACAGAGCTTTTTCGTATTGGCTTCAATGTGGAAGGCATACCCGTGTTCCCCGGTCTACGTCACGCGCATACGTCATCCTCAGAGGCGTTTTGAACCGGAAGTTTAGCGGCAAATTTAAAATGTCACTTTATAAGTTAACCCGGCCGTATTGGCATGTGTTATAATGTTAAGATTTCATCATTGATATATAAACTATCAGACTGCGTGGTCGGTAGTAGTGGGTTTCAGTAGGCCTTTAAAGGTAAACTGAGCAAATTGGCTATTTCTGGCAATTTAAGTGTGTATCAAACTGGTAGCCCTTCGCATTAATCAGTACCCAAGAAGTAGCTATTGGTTTCAAAAAGGTTGGTGACCCCTGGCTTAGATGCAGCTGCTCGGCCACGGAAACCCATTCCATGAAGCTCTCTGCGTACCGTACGTGGGCTAATTGGAAGGTCACATGAAGTTTGGAGCTCTGTAGCAACTGACTGTGCAGAAAGTCGGCGACCTCTTTGCACTATTCGCTTCAGCATCCGCTGACCCTTCCCTGTCAGTTTACGTGGCCTACCACTTGGTGGCTGAGTTGCTGTTGTTCCCAAACTCTTCCATTTTCTTATAATAAAGCCGACAGTTGACTTTGGAATATATAGGAGCGAGGACATTTCGCGACTGGATTTGTTGCACGGGTGGCATCCCATGACAGTTCCACGCTGGAAATCACTGAGCTCCTGAGAGCGGCCCATTCTTTCACAAATGTTTGTATAAACAGTTTCCATGCCTAAATGGAGCCAAGTGATTAGGACACCGGATTCTGATCATTTGGATGGGTGGCCAAATACTTTTGGCAATATAGTGTATCTCCCCCAAGTTGCCCAATTTTAACATATTTTGCACTCCATTGATAAAATACACTTGAGTAGTGTGCGAGTCTGGGTATCTTCCTTTTAAAGTGTTACGTGTCCTTGATTAATTGTCCTAAACGTGCATGTCTTACCCGCCCGTCAGCCTGAAGTACTTCCGGTGTACGCCGGTGTCCAAAACAAGCCAACCCATGTGAATGTCACCCTCAGGCTGTTGTCCAATCGACGTTTGGCTTTTTCTGGACAGGCACCTATTTGCTCCAATGGAAAGCCATACACTATGTAGGCGTGAGCTAGTGCAGCCAATCACAAAGCAGAAGGCGGGAGTAAGTGACCACAGGCTTCTCTGACACAGGAGCACTTTCAACACCGAGGCAGATTGAAGAGGAAAAAAAAAAAATCACGCCACTACGCAAATCCTTCCAATGGAGGAGGGCCAGGACGTTAAGGCTTGTTCCGCGAATGAAAAGGACGTCTGCGAGCCAGCCAAATAGCACAAACAACTAACGGGCGAGAGAATAAAGTTGTAAGTAACGCTTTGTGTGTTCACTAATGTTAGCCGCCGAGGACGCGGTGGTTGCATCCTGATGTAGTCAACGCTAACTTTGTCGCTGAGGGTTAACCGCAGCCTAGCATGCTACATGGACTTTTTTTTTTTAAAAGCAGACTAACTGTAACATCTCCCTTTTTTCTAATGACGCATTGTTTACCATTACTTTTTGAGCACTTGTAGTAAGGCAGGCTGCCAGTTAGCATGGTAGCCTTTGTTAAATATGAACTTCAAACTTGCTGTTGTTGCTAACTAGCATCTCTCTTTCTTTACATTAGCGTATTTTTTTAAAACCCTAATACAGTATTTAGCTCATAGCTATTGTGCATCTTAAAGTCTACATGCTGATGTGTTGGCATTGTAGTCATTTAAAACAATATTGTGTTCATGCACAATACAGTTGCAATAAGTACAAACACACATGCAGTAATTGTTCTAAAAAAAATGAATAATAGCCCAATATTCCATCTATCCATTTTCCTACCGCTTGTTCCTGCAAATATGGTGTGTTTGAAGAGACTTGCATGGCCAAGCCTGGTGTTGCTTATAGGTATTGGCACAACATACTGTAGAATAAGCCCCATTGAATAAACACACACACAAACATGCAGTGGTTGTTGTAAAAGGAGTATAACATCCCAACATTTATTTCTGCAGGAGGTCACTCTTTGCAAATAACAATTTGTTAGGAGGGATTGACGTGTCCAAGCGTGGTGGTGGTGGTGCACATTGGCACAACCGAGAGGGCAACAGTCGGGGAAAGTATTCACAGTGCTTTACTTTTTCCACATTTTGTTAATGTACAAGTAGGGATGTCCGATAATATCGGACTGCCGATATTATCGGCCGATAAATGCTTTAAAATGTAATATCGGAAATTATCGATATCGGTTTCAAAATTATCGGTATCGGTTTTAAAAAGTAAAATGTATGACTTTTTAAAGCGCGACTGTGTACACGGATGTAGGGAGAAGTACAGAGCGGCAATAAACCTTAAAGGCACTGCCTTTGCTTGCCGTCCCAGTCACATAATATCTACGGCTTTTCACACACACAAGTGAATTCAAAGCATACTTGATCAACAGCCATACAGGTCACACTGATGGTGACCGTATAAACAACTTTAACACTGTTACAAATATGCGCCACACTGTGAACCCACACCAAACAAGAATGACAAACACATGTAATATCGGAAATTATCGGTATCGGTTTCAAAAAGCAAAATGTATGACTTTTTAAAACGCCGCTGTACGGAGTGGTACACGGACGTAGGGAGAAGTACAGAGCAGTTGCGTCTCCCAGTCATACTTGCCAACCCTCCCGGGAGACTCCCGAATTTCAGTGCCGAAAATCTCCCGGGGCAACCATTCTCCCGAATTTCCCCCGATTTTCACCCAGACAACAATATTGGGGGCGTGCCGGCCCAATCACATAATATCTACGGATTTTCACACACACACAAGTGAATGCAATGCATACTTGGTCAACAGCCATACAGGTCACACTGAGGGTGACCGTATAAACAACTTTAACGCTGTTAAAAATATGCGCCACACTGTGAACCCACACCAAACAAGAATGACAAACACATTTCGGGAGAACATCCGCACCGTAACACAACATAAACACAACAGAACAAATACCCAGAACCCCTTGCAGCACTAACTCTTCCGGGACGCTAAAATATACACCTCCCCCCCACCTCAACCTCCTCATGTTCTCTCAGGGAGAGCATGTCCCAAATTCCAAGCTGCTGTTTTGAGGCATGTTAAAAAAAAATAATGCACTTTGTGACTTCAATAATAAATATGGCAGTGCCATGTTGGCATTTTTTTCCATAACTTGAGTTGATGTATTTTGGAAAACCTTGTTACATTGTTTAATGCATCCAGCGGGGCACTACAACAAAATTAGGCATAATAATGTGTTAATTCCACGACTGTATATATCGGTATCGGTTGATATCGGAATCGGTAATTAAGAGTTGGAGAATATTGGATATCGGCAAAAAAGTCATTATCGGACATCTCTAGGTACAACCTTTTTCCAAAATTGAATTCATTTTGTCCTCAAAATTCTACACACAATACCCCATAATGACAATGTAAGAAGTTTTTTTGTTGTTGTATTTTTTAAAATGTGCCACAGGGGTTAAAGTTAAAGTACCACGGATAGTCACACACACACACTAGGTGAGGTGAAATTACTCTCTGCATTTGACCCATCCCCTTGTTCCACCCCTTGGGAGGTGAGGGAAGCAGTGAGCAGCAGCGGTGGCCGCACTCTGGAATTAATGTGGTGATTTAACCCCCAATTCCAACCCTTGATGCGGAGTGCCAAGCAGGGAGGTAACGGGTCCCATTTTTGTAGTCTTTGGTATGACTCGGCCCGGTTTGAACTCACGACCTACCGATCTCAGGGCGGACACTCTAACCACAAGGCCACTGAGCAGGTTAAGTGCGTTAGTGCGTGTGCCTCACAATACGAAGGTCCTGGGTTCGATCCCTGGGCTCGGGATCTTTCTGTGTGGAGTTTGCATGTTCTCCCCGTGACTGCGTGGGTTCCCTCCGGGTACTCCGGCTTTCTCCCACCTCCAAAGACACGCACCTGGGGATAGGTTGATTGGCAACACTAAATTGGCCCTAGTGTGTGAATGTTGTCTGTCTGTCTGTGTTGGCCCTGCGATGAGGTAGCGACTTGTCCAGGGTGTACCCCGCCTTCCGCCCGAATGCAGCTGAGATAGGCTCCAGCACCCCCCGCGACCCCGAACGGGACAAGCGGTAGAAAATGGATGGATATTAAAAATAAGAATCTAAAAAAATCACATGGACATAAGTATTCACAGCCTTTGCTCAAAACTTTGTTGATGCACCTTTGGCAGCAATTACAGCCTCATGTCGTTTTGAATACAATGCAACAAACTTGGCACACCCATCTCTGGACAGTTTGCCCATTCCTCTTTTCAGCACCTCGCAGTCTTTATCAGGTTGGATGAAAAGCGTTGGTTTTCATTCAAGATGTCTCTGTACATTGCTACATTTATCTTTCCCTCTATCTTGACTAGTATCCCAGTTCCTGCTGCTAAAAAACATCCCCACAGCATGATGCTGCCACCACCATGCTTCACTGTAGGGATGGTATTGGCCTGGTGATGAGCGGTGCCTGGTTTCTATTTTGACAAACTTTTTACAAAGGAGTGGCTTCTGTTTATTACTCTACCATACAGGCCTGATTGGTGTATTGCCGCAGATATATTTGTCCTTCTAGAAGGTTCTGCTCTCTCCACAGAGGAATGCTGTAGCTATGTGAGATTGACCTCCCTGACTAGACTAAGATGAATTCAACAATAGAGAGAAATCCTGGATGAAAACCAACGCTTCCATCCAACCTGATGGACCTTGAAAGGTGCTGCAAAGAAGGAATGGGTCGAAACTGTCCAAAGATAGGTGTGCCAAGCTTGTGGCTTCGTATACAAAAAGTGTAGCGCTGTGAATACTTTCCAGATGCACTGTATGATGAGGCGTTTGTTGGCCCTGTGTAGTTTTTACAGCGGAATCTGGTCAGTCTGCTGTGCAGCTTGCTGTCTAGAGGTGTGTCCAATATGACTCGTCTCACAGAGGGTCAAAGTACGTTTACGCATGTATTCATCTGCATTAAATCGGTTAAAACCATCATGGGAGGGTAAGTGGGGACAATTCTGACAAACATTGACACAAACGTGCACGTGCAGCGTAGCCGACTGTAAGGCAATAACTCCTCGCCAGTTATATATGGTAACTGTCACATTTGATTACATTTTTTTTAATTAAAAATTAAGATCCTAAAGTATTCAGAAAGTTACAATTAACAAGTTGAGGCCTGTCATGTAATTTATGCCTCGGCCGCATGCAGTAAATAGAGCAGAGTATTGTAAACCTGTATTTAGATGTAGAACTCATTTAAAATTGTAAACAGAAGTGACATGCAAATGTGTAAATTAGTTTTCCCTACAGTATTACCTCAACTTAAGAGCATAATTGTTTTTTTTGACAGAGCTCTTAACTCAAAACTCTTGAATCTTAAAGGCCTACTAAAATGATTTTTTATTTATTTAAAGGGATAGCAGATCCATTCTATGTGTCATACTTGATCATTTCGCGATATTGCCATATTTTTGCTGAAAGGATTTAGTAGAGAACATCGACGATAAAGTTCGCAACTTTTGGTCGCTGATAAAAAAAGCCTGGCCTGTACCGGAAGTAGCGTGACGTCGCAGGTTGAAAGGCTCCTCACATTTCCTCATTGTTTACACCAGCAGCGAGAGCGATTCGGACCGAGAAAGCGACGATTACCCCATTAATTTGAGCCAGGATGAAAGATTCGTGGATGAGGAACGTCAGAGTGAAGGACTAGAGTGCAGTGCAGGATGTATCTTTTTTCGCTCTGACCGTAACTTAGGTAAAAGGGCTCATTGGATTCCACACTTTCTCCTTTTTCTATTGTGGATCACGGATTTGTATTTTAAACCACCTCGCATACTATATCCTCTTGAAAATAAGAGTCGAGAACGCGAAAAGTACATTCACAGTGACTTTTATCTCCACGACAATACATCGGTGAAGCATTTTAGCTACGGAGCTAACGTGATAGCATCGTGCTTAAATGCAGATAGAAACCAAAGAAATAAGCCCCTGACTGGAAGGATAGACAGAAGATCAACAATACTACTATCAGGAGACACCGAACCAAACACTGGACCTGTAACTACACGGTTAATGCTGTGCCGCCTGTCGAAGCCTAGCAATGCTGTTGCTAACGACGCCATTGAAGCTAACTTAGCTACGGGACCTCGTCAGAGCTATGATAAAAACATTAGCGCTCCAGCTACGCCAGCCCTCATCTGCTCATCAACACCCGTGCTCACCTGCGTTCCAGCGATCGACGCCGCGACGAAAGACTTCACCCGATCATCGATGCGGTCGGCGGCTAGCGTCGGATAGCGCGTCTGCTATCGAAGTCAAAGTCCTCCTGGTTATGATGCTGCAGCCAGCCGCTAATACACCGATCCCACCTACAACTTTCTTCTTTGCAGTCTCCATTGTTCATTAAACAGATTGCAAAAGATTCACCAACACAGATGTCCAGAATACTGTGGAATTTTGCGATGAAAACAGAGCTGTTTGTATTGGGATGCAATGTGTCCGAATACTTCCGTTTCAACCATCGACGTCACGCGCAAACGTCATCATACATAGACGTTTTCAACCGGAAGTTTCGCGGGAAATTTAAAATTGCACTTTATAAGTTGCAATGTTAAGATTTCATCATTGATATATAAACTATCAGACTGCGTGGTCGGTAGTAGTGGGTTTCAGTAGGCCTTCAAACCAATGTATTTTGTTAAAATTGATTAAAATCAATTTAATTGGTGTTTTTAACATGTAACATGACTTAAAAAGAACAAAAACATTTTAATATCAATTTTGTACGGATAAATAGAATGTCATAAGAATGTACAGCATTTACTTTGGAGAGTGGACTTCTACGGTATCTCTTTCTGGCTACTTTTCCTTCAAACACACCATCTGTAGCTTTTTCAAATTTTCATGGATAAATGTCCGCCATTTCAATATGATTTTAAAATTCTTTGCTGGCGTTAGGCTCAATCTGTTTCAGTATCTCCGCAACTAATGGCGGGGATACGTGAAACTCAAATATTTGCTTGCAACTTAAAGCATAACAATTAGCCCAGAAACAGCACTTATCTCAAAACACTCCTAAGTTGGGCCTCTCTTAATTTGAGGTGCCACTTTATCCTGAAACAACCTTATGCTACGGAACACAATCAGAATCTGGTTTGAAAAAAATCTGCATTTTGTTAGTAACAAGAACAAAAACAGTGTTGGGTAATACCAGGTCTCTACAGTTAATAAAGTGTTATAATGGGGAAAAGTTGACCCTGGAAAATAGTTTTTTTTTCTGTTATTTGCTATGGGGTGAATAATTGACAAAACATAATACCAGAGCACAAATATGCTGCATGATCCCCCTTTAAAAAAACACAACATATCTCATAATAGCAGTGGTCTTCATGGGTGAAATTCTCGTGATTAGGGTATTAGTTTGCTTTATAGTCTGCTGAGACATTAATGGCATTGAAGAGTATCTGCGGATGGATGCAAACACTCAGCTCCATAAAATGCCGCAACTGCCCTCCCCGCTAAGCTGCTCTGCATGGATTAACCGTGAAGTCAGCATTTGAGCATTAAAAAAATGTCTTAAAAATGCTCACGTAACATCAAAACACAAGCTGCCTTAAGTGCTGTTGTTGGTCGTGGGTATTTCTTCCTCTAACTTGCTTATTGAACGAAGACCCCCCTCTGCCTGGTTCTGCTGACTGTTATGTTGCACTGCAGAAAGTGTGTTTACGCTGGCTCAGGACAGGTGACTCGGGACAAAAGCAAATATTTGGGCTGATGAAGGCCCTTCAGCACCTGCTTCAATGCCCCGTAACCTCCATTCAGCCGTTGTTTCACCTGTTTCAACATGGGCAGCTCCTTTTTTTTTAAATGCTGGTCATTTGTAAGTTCGTAGTGTATTGATAAAAAATATACTAGAATTCCCATCTTGTTTGCATTTAGAGGTCTCATAAACTTTATTCTTTATATTATGTACAGTACAGACCAAAAGTTTGGACACACCTTCTCATTTCAATGCATTTTCTTTATTTTCATGACTATTTACATTGTAGATTGTTACTGAACGCATCAAAACTATGACACCTGTGAGGTGAAAACCCTTTCAGGTGACTACCTCTTGAAGCTCATCGAGAGAATGCCAAGAGTGTGCAAAACAGTAATCAGAGCAAAGGGTGGCTATTTTGAAGAAACTAGAATATAAAACATGTTTTCTGTTATTTCACCTTTTTTTGTTAAGTACATAACTCCACGTGTATTCATTCATAGTTTTGATGCCTTTAGTGACAATCTACAACGTAAATGAGGGGTCCCCAAACTTTCTGACTCCGGGGCCGCATTGGGGTAAAACAATTTGGGTGGGGGCCGCGCTATATATATATTATATGTAAATGTGTGTGTGTATATATGTATATATATATATATGTAAATGTGTATATATATATATGTAAATGTGTATATATGTATATGTCTATGTATATGTATATGTCCATATATATGTATATGTGTATATATTTATGTATATGTGTATATATGTATATGTGTCTGTGTGTGTGTGTGTGTGTGTGTGTGTGTGTGTGTGTGTGTGTGTGTGTGTGTGTGTGTGTATATATATATATATATATATATATATATATATATATATATATATATAGGGACAGCGTGGCGAAGTTGGTAGAGTGGCTGTGCCAGCAATCGGAGGGTTGCTGGTTACTGGGGTTCAATCCCCACCTTCTACCATCCTAGTCATGTCTGTTGTGTCCTTGGGCAAGACACTTCACCCTTTGCCCCTGATGGGTGCTGGTTAGCGCCTTGCATTGCAGCTCCCGCCATCAGTGTGTGAATGTGTGTGTGAATGGGTGAATGTGGAAATACTGTCAAAGCGCTTTGAGTACCTTGAAGGTAGAAAAGCGCTATACAAGTATAACCCATTATATATATATATATATATATATATATATATATATATATATATATATATATATATATATATATATATATATATATATATATATATATATATGTATATATATATATATATATGTATATATATATATATATATTCATACATATATATTCCTCGCGCACTAATTGACTTAAAGAGTCCACTTGCTGCATGTCACGTTATCGATGGTAAAATGCATTTTTAGACAATATGATTTGCCTGAGTGGCTAGGAGACGGTAGAAAATGGACTAGTAAGGACAAATTAAAAAAAATAATAATACAAAAAAAAATTATTATTATTTTTATTTTAACTTGGGACTTCCCGCGGGCCGGATTTTGGACGCTGGGGGGCCGTATCCGGCCCGCGGGCCGTAGTTTGGGGACCCCTGATGTAAATAGTCATGAAAATAAAGAAAACGCTTTGAATGAGAACGTGTGTCCAAACTTTTGGCCTGTACTTAAGTAGGGATGGATGGGTATCGTTGACATTTTTGAACTGGTACTTAAAAAAATGGAAAACATGCACATTTTTTGTAAAAAATAAACAACTTTTTATTCTTTTGTGACATTTAATTGCACAAACTAGTAATTTAAATACTTCAATATATTCATGATTTTGTATATTTCGCAATGCATTGTGTGGCCGTGATAAGCTATTTTTGTTGGCCAAAGTTTTTGTATACGTGGCTGTTTTGCAACCGTGTTAATGTGAGAGAGGGCAACAAACTGAATTAAAATGGATCGTACAAAATAAAAAAATCAAGTGACCGTCTCGAGACAAAGACATTCTAAAGCAGTGGTGTCAAACGTACAGCCTGCGGGCCTGACACGGCCAGTAAACAGATAAAATTTGGCCCGCGGCCTGCAAAATGGGTTTGATGAAATAGTATAGTATAAAAATGAGCTGCAATTTTTTAATGAAAGACACTGCTGTTCTAAATGTGTTTACTGGATGTCGCAATAGCAATTCAAGTGTAACCCACGTCACACATGATACTGTTTAAAGATGACATGTTTGCCTACTTTAAGCGCCCTCTGGATTGGCTGACGCTACTCCAATCAGCGCAGGTGCACGCAATCCGCTGCTCCTGTTGTGGCTCACGGCAGACTGATGCAGTATCGACGCACAATACCTTCTTTCTTTATAAATTATCCCCTTGACTTAAGTCGACATGACCATCATCTTCGTAGTAGTTAGAGTTCCGTGCAGCGCTAACAAATGGTTGACGGCGCGATGCGCACCCTGAACTCTATTGTAAAAAATGTGTTTCTATATTTGTTGTATTTTATTTTATGCTTAAATCTACCATGTTCACATTGATTAAGTTTCTGGGTGTGTTACATTAATTTTGGTTATGGTGTCATAATTGTTTTGTTTATATTATAAGTGTAATATTTGAATGATAAATGAATGTGTTGTACCTTGTGGCAGTTGCTGATGTCACCAATGCAGCGGGTTAAGAAACACTTGATTGCTTTTCCAAACACGTCTTTAAAGAACAGCCATCATGAGTGCTAAACAGGAAGTGTTCAAAGTTTAATGGCTTTGTAGATACACTGAGACAGTGTCTAAATTCATTGTGCTCTTCATGGTGTTTTTGAAACTGCACCACTTTTTTCCTCAGGATTTTCAACTAACTTGAAGTGTTTTGCCAGGAGGATTATTTGTAATGTACACATTTTCGTAATGTGCTTGTTCAAGTAAGATAAGAAAATCATTTTGAAGTTGTCTTTATTTTATATTTCAGTTAATATGCCATGATTTTACCAGTCCGGCCTGCGTGGGAATAGATTTTCCTCCATGCGGCCCCTGAGCTAAAAGGAGTTTGTCACCTGTGTTCTAAATGCGCGCTACCATGAAAAAATAAGTAAAATTGATGGACTTGATCCATATGAGCACGTCCAATGGACAAGAATTTGAGTAAGCTGCTGCCATTGTCGAAGCTAAACTTGTCTATATTTCGTCCAAGGAGTCAGTTTTTATACAGGTGAAGAATTTCAGATTGCAAAGTCTGTTAAGGCTCATTGTCCTCCGTTCAAATTTTGCGTAATCCTTGGCTTTCTTCTCTTATGTGTCCGAGATGGAGTGAGAATATCCGGCCTCATCTCATAAGCAGGTTTCCCTGAAAAAAAACCCCAAGCCTATTAGAACTTTTAAATATTCTTAGATCTAGATCTGACAAACAAAGTCTATGAGCATGAACTAATAAAGCCTACTTAGGTATTGGCACCAGCCGCTAGAGTAGATCTGACCAATCTAAATCTAAGACCAGATCTGACTAATCTAAGTCTATGAGCATGAACTAATGAAGCCTATTCGGATGAAAGGCAAAATGTCTTCTAAGACAAACCAAACAGTCCAGTTGCGATCGATTGAATGCCCTGAGATTACAATGACCTGGATGAATGAGAACATTCAAAAACAACTTTTAAATACTTTGATCACTGTGCTACTTCTCGGAAAATAATACTAATTAATGTTTGTGCTTACCCGTAACTGAAAGTAAACAGATAACATGTTTTTTTCCAAAATACTATACGGTGTTTAGTGTGTGGCCTGCAGCTAGCTTGGCTAAAGCTGAAAGCCTACTAAATGTTACGTATGAGACTGAATAAGACATGTTCTGATTCAATCTTACCAGTGTGAAAATGCCTTGAACACACCAACATGTACCAGGTGATGGCGTTAAAAGTCATGTTTGATAGTTTTACGGCTGCTATCCAGGCTATTCGCTGTCTTTTTATCAGCTCACTAACCCGAGTTACCTGGCTTTGCCTTCACGCTGGAAATAAGAAAAATCTCACCAAATACTTTTTTCCCTGAAGCGATCATGACAATGATTGTGGCAGTTGATAACGCCGCATGTTTGTGCCATGTTTTCAACTTGTTAAAGAAAAGAACACAACTTTAGCACAGAGTCTTGCATTCAATCATCCATCCATCCATCCATTTTCTACCGCTTATTCCCTTTGGGGTCGCGGGGGGCGCTGGAGCCTATCTCAGCTACAATCGGGCGGAAGGCGTTTACACCCTGGACAAGTCGCCACCTCATCGCAGGGCCAACACAGATAGACGGACAACATTCACACTCACATTCACACACTAGGGCCAATTTAGTGTTGCCAATCAACTTATCCCCAGGTGCATGTCTTTGGAGGTGGGAGGAAGCCGGAGTACCCGGAGGGAACCCACGCAGTCACGGGGAGAACATACAAGCTCCACACAGAAAGATCCCGAGGCCGGGATTGAACTCACGACTACTCAGGACCTTCGTATTGTGAGGCAATCATGTCAATACGTTATTCAGAGCCCTGCAAAACCCACAATGCATTGTATCTATTATGTCACATTTTCAAGCCCAATACTTTTTATGAAGTGACAATTGGACACAAACATTAGCAACACAGCTATTTGAGCTACAGTGATTGATTGATTGATTGAAACTTTTATGAGTAGATTGCACATTGAAGTACATATTCCGTACAATTGACCACTAAATGGTAACACCCAAATACATTTTTCAACTTGTTTAAGTCGGGGTCCACTTAAATTGATTCATGATACAGATATATACTATTTTCATAATACAGTCATCACACAAGATAATCATCAGAGTATATACAATGAATTATTTACAATCCGGGGTGTGGGATATGGAGGGGGGGTAGGATTGGTTGGTATCAACACTTCAGTCATCAACAATTGCGTCATCAGAGAAAGTTAGTTTAGGGTTGAAGTTGCCTGGATGTGTTGTTTTAGTGTGGTTTTGAAGGAGGATAGAGATGCCCTTTCTTTTACACCTGTTGGGAGCGCATTCCACATTGATGTGGCATAGAAAGAGAATGAGTTAAGACCTTTTGTTAGATCGGAATATGGGTTTAACGTGGTTAGTGGAGCTCCCTCTGCTGTTATGGTTATGGCGGTCATTTACATTAAGGAAGTAGTTTGACATGTACTTCGGTATCAGGGAGGTGTAGCGGATTTTATAGACTAGGCTCAGTGCAAGTTGTTTAACTCTGTCCTCCACCCTGAGCCAGCCCACTTTGGAGAAGTGGGTTGGAGTGAGGTGTGATCTGGGGTGGAGGTCTAAAAGTAACCTCACTAACTGCTAACATTACTCTCACATTTTACAGCAGAATCAGGCTAGTTTAGCATATTGGTTAAAGAAAAACTAAGTAATCAAACCTTACTGCCCCTTACCCCTTGTGTGGTGTTTGGGTCTGTGGGACCCGTTTTCATTTTTTATTAAAAGAAAAATGATACAATGAATACATTTTTCAAACTGAGACTCACTGACTTCTGTGAAGAACATATATCAGAATACATATTTAATGGCCACACACCATACACACCCCCCCCCCCCCCCTACACACTTCTATTACATATAAGATTTCCAGGTCCACTGGACCTGGGGCTAAAAGAAGTGTGGAAATGGATGTTGTGTGTGTTGCACACACACACACACACACACACACACACACACACACACACACACACACACACACACACACAACAGGCCTAGACAGGAGGAGGTCAAAGTGTAGGTACACAGAATATCAGAGGGTCAAATGTGCGAGAAAATGAGAGCAGACAGTGTTGACAAACAATGTTGCAACCTTGTGTGGGAACCGCAGGTGCAAAAACACAAAAGAAGAATCCCTGTGGGATGCAGAAACTGGCAGAGAAATTTTCCGTGCAACGTTCATATTGTTGTTACTCAGTCAGCGTTTGTGGGTCTGATGGACCCGTTGCATTTTGTGGCTTTTAATGCCTCACAATCAAACACTTTTATGTTTAAAATACTGAACAGATGTTTACCTTATCCCAATAATGGGTCCATCAGACCCACAAACACTGGCTGAGTAACAACAATATGAACATTACACAAGGGTTAAAGATAGTTTTTATAGCTCCAGGCTGCATTTTAAGATGTGTAGTGAAGCCTTCAAAAAACCATCAACCAAAAAACACTACACTTTTATAAAACCTCCTTTTACAAATCTTTCCTCCCTGTTCGTATACAATGGGCAGGCTGATCTATAGACGATCTCATGTCCTCGATGAAGGAGGTTTTGCCTTGATAGATTTTTTATTTTTTTTGCCGCTCATAAACAGGCTCTTAGGGCACATATTACTGTTGTACCACTATTAATAAATAATGTAAACAGTTTTACACTATATGATACCACTTAATGTAATTGGCGAATGTTTCTACTAGTATTTGTATTGTAAAACATTGCGGCACTTACTGAGTTAGGAGTTGCTTATAGTTTCTTTCAGTGATTGCGTGGAGTGCAGCTCTCCAAGAGCAGAGTCAAGCTAGAAATAAACCATAATTGAGCCCTGCTGAGGAAGATTATCCCGAGCTTGAGCTTAATTGATGTTTGGGTCTGCCTTGACCAAGAAAACCACCCTCTTCTTTTGCCATCATGTTGGGCCGCAAAAGTTTTTCACCATATTTAGCTACGTCGTACCATTCCCCACATTCAATTTTGGGCTTGTGTTTGTCATGCCGGGGTAAGGAAAAGATAAGAGTATTGTGTGCTGAAGCACAAAGGTTAACCCTCCGTCACTTTCCTCGCCAGTTAGGACAAGCGAGTCATGTTTCCTGCTGAGGAAGACGTGGTGATTACGGCCAGCCCCAGCCTGCCATTTAGTGCTGGTTTCAGCCACATATAGGCATGCACTCTTTTTTTCTCCAATTGACTTGTGCGACATGTTTGGCCTTGCAAGTGAGCACTTTTTTTGCGCTTATGTAACATTAAGACTATATAATAGATTCACATCCAAATCGCTATTGTTATTACTTTCTATTCTAAATCGATTCGTATAGTTAAAACATTTATACAAAAAAATATATATATATTTTTAAGAATCCATTTTTTAAAAGTTGTTTTTAAGCCATTTCCATGTTATTTTTCGGACTATAAGGCGCACTTAAAATCCTTTCATTTTCTCAAAACTCGA
Source organism: Entelurus aequoreus (assembly GCF_033978785.1). Classification (NCBI taxonomy): domain Eukaryota; kingdom Metazoa; phylum Chordata; class Actinopteri; order Syngnathiformes; family Syngnathidae; genus Entelurus; species Entelurus aequoreus. The sequence goes on along the minus strand of NC_084757.1, from coordinate 16,611,722 downwards.
CAGTGCGCCCTATAACCCGGTGCGCCTAATGTACGGAATAATTTTGGTTGTGCTTACTGACCTCGAAGCTATTTTATTTGGTACATGGTGAAATGATAAGTGTGACCAGTAGATGGCAGTCATACATAAGAGATACGTGTAGACTGCAATATGACTCAAGTAAAGAACACCAATTATTATGGTACATTCATCCTGTGCTGTTGCCATTTCTAATATAAGATAGTGTAAAGTTCTTACTTATATCTGTCAGTAAACTCGCCATGAAAGCGTTAAAACATACCGGTGTAGTGAGTTTACATTATTCACCCAAGGAACTTTAGTTATTAGAGAGTTCCGGTCTGATGGTTTTTCACAGTACACATTTCCGGCATTGCTGTTGCACTAGTGAGCCACGGATGAGGAGATGCTGCTCCGGTATTGATTTAAGTGAAGTCTGAATGTCATTAAAACAGTTAACTCCATCTTTTGACACTTCTTCCACCCCCGTCCTTGCACGCTACGACAAAAATGACGGAAAAAAGACGCTGCCAAAGGTGAGCCACGTAAATAAGACAGCCCACACAACTGCGACGGTCAAAAAGCGGCTTGAAAATGATCTGTAAAACCTAATCTATGCAACATTTTGACCAGAGAACCACCATTACATGTTATGTAGACCACACGGAAGTGTTTTACATTTAGAAGAAACAAAATAACAACATCACCCCTTTAATGCGCCCTATAATCTGGTGCGCCTTGTGTATGACAATAGACCTGACTGGACCCGCTCATCGGCAGTGGGCATTATAATCCGGTGCGCCCTATGGTCCGGAACATACGGTATCATATTTCTGCACTCGAAAGGCGCTTTTGCAACTAAGGTTTTATTAAGTAAGGTTTTATTTTAATATTTGTACTAAACAATATGTAGCGAGGATCAGTTTGAATCAAGAATCGTGTTGAATCAAAAATCGGTTCTAAAACAAATCGTGAGTTGTTGTAAAATTAATAACCCTACTATGCAGTGTGTTTTCATCTGATTACTCGACTAATTGAACAAACTAATTGATAGACCAGTGTTTTTCAACCTTTTTTGAGCCAAGGCACATTTTTTGCGTTGAAAAAATCCGTAGGCACACCACCAGCAGAAATCATTAACAAACGAAACCCAGTTGACAGTAAAAAGTCGTCGTCGCAATTGTTTTATATGTCTTTAAAGCATAACCAACCATGCATCACTATAGCTCTTGTCTCAAAGTAGGTGTACTGTCACGACTTGTCACATCACGCCCTGACTTATTTTGATTTTTTTGCTGTTTTCCTGTGTTTTAGTTTTTGTCTTGCGCTCCTATTTTGGTGGCTTTTTCTCTTTTTTTGGTATTTTCCTGTAGCAGTTTCATGTTTGAGAGATATTTCCCGCATCTACTTTGGTTTAGCAATCAAGACTATTTAAGTTGTTTTTATCCTTCTTTGTGGGGACATTGTTGATTGTCATGCCATGTTCGGATGTACTTTGTGGACGCTTTGCTCCACTGTAAGTTTTTGCTGTTGTCCAGCATTCGGTTTTTGTTTACATTGTAGCCAGTTCAGTTTTAGTTTCGTTCTGCATAGCCTTCCCTAAGGTTCAATGCCTTTTCTTAGGGGCACTCACCTTTTGTTTATTTTTGGTTTAAGCATAAGATACCTTTTTACCTGCACACTGCCTCCCGCTGTTTCTGACATCTACAAAGCAATTAGCTACCGGCTGCCATCTACTGATATGGAAGAGTATTACACGGTTACTCTGCCGAGCTCTAAACAGCACCGACACTCAACAACAACACATCATTTGCAGACTATAATTACTGGTTTGCAAAAAATATTTTTAACCCAAATAGGTGAAATTAGATAATCTCCTACGGCACACCAGACTGTATCTCACGGCTCACTAGTGTGCACAGTGTTTGAAAAACACTGTGATAGACTACTCAATCACTAAAATAAGCTATAGCTGCAGCTGTGTATTTACTTTCGTAACATTAAAAACACACACCTGGCTGTAACAACAATGAGATTTTGTGATGAAAAAATTGGATTCCAATTCCTTACGGGTCTTGGCACCTAAGCGATGTCGTGTGAACTACACACAGGTGCAAAAGAGGCAGTCCCTCCTTTATCTTTCTTCCAGCATCCTCGCTTGTTGCACTTTAGAAAATTGCAGGGCGCATCATCAGTTCAGGTCGAGTTAACCATTGATCAGGTCGTTTTTGCTCCACTGACCTTTTGACCCCCCCTCCCCTCTCTGTCTCTGGAGTGTTGCACTTGCGTCATCTGTAATGTCTAATCGCACAGAGTTCAAAGTCATTAATCTACTTGAAGAGCGGACGACTTTGTTAAATATTTTTAGCTACAGAAGAGAAATGCGTGGGCTTTGAACAGGAACAGGAACCTCTGATTGCAACAGTTTGAGTCACTTTTGTCTGTATGCGCTGTTTGTCAGAGGAGTTGAAACGGGAAGTCAGACGAGTTACTCACCGTGAGAAGCATGTGTCGTTTGGTGGTTGGTGGTATGCTCTTGTGATAGCGGTAGGTTAGTCTACACGATTGATATCTATAGACCCTTTTTCGCCAAAAGTTCAGGAGCTTTGAATTCCTGTTTCTGTAGATCTGTGTAGTTTGTGTTTCATTTGCATTTCACTGTTCAGGGTAGTTTATACAAATAAGGCTGATGTCATATGGATGAGTAGTACAGTATATTTCTACATTGATACCATGTAAATAGACCGTAATAGGTCATATTTATTTTACTTAAGTGTAAGTAAATAATATACAAAGCAATACGATAGAAAACATAAAAAGCCAGGCTTTTTCAAGAATATATATACCATATTTTCCGGACCATAAGGCGAGCCGGACTATAAGGCGCATTGCCGACGAATGGTCTATTTTGGATCTGTTTCATATATAAGGCGCACCGGATTATAGGGCACATTAAAGGAGTCATATTATTTTTTTTTTTTCTAAATTGAAAACACTTCCTTGTGGTCTACTTAACATGTAATGGTGTTTTTTTGGTCAAAAAGTTGCAAAGATTATGTTTTACAGATCTTCTGACAGGATGCGCCGTTTTGTGGGCGGTCTTATTTACGTGGCTCACCTTCGACAGCGTCTTATCCCCGTCATCTTTGTTGTAGCGGTGTAGCGTGCAAGGACGGGAGTGGAAGAAGTGTCAAAAGATGGAGCTGACTATTTTAATGACATTCAGACTTTACTTCAATCAATAACAGAGCAGCATCTCCTCATCCGGAAACAACAACACCGGAAATGTGTCCTGTGAAAAACCGTCCGACCGGAACTCTAATAACTTAAGTTCCTTGGGTGAATAATGTAAACCCACTAAACTTTTATGTTTGAGCGCTTTCATGGCGAGTTTACTGACAGATATAAGTAAGAACTTTACGCTACTTTATATTAGAAATGGCAACAGCGGAGGATGAATGTCCCATAACAAGAAGATAGAGAAAAAGAAGAAGCTTATCGACTACGGCATCGTCACGGACTACCAAGGCGGATGCGCACAATTTTTCAGGATTTATCCAGATCCCAAATACACATCAGCAGGTACCAGAAGGTAAGAAAAGTCTGGTCTCATCACATTTAAAACTTGCTGTAGTACAATGCCCGCTTTGTCGATAATTCCATACTTGTGAGTGCCTCTTAATGTACTCCTTGCAAATGGGCTTTAGAAAAAAAGTAGTAGTAGTAGTAGTTGTACAGTGTGTGTGCTGAACTGTAAATTAGTCTAGTTAAAGGAACATTGATCGTCTGTTTTACTGTATATGTTTGTCACCTTATGTAGAAAAAAAGGACACATTAGTATCACTGTAGCTCCTTTCGATACACGGCAACACAGGAAAGTAATTTTTGTAAAACAGGCGTTTATTGACGACTACTTCTTGCTGTATACACCATCCACGCCAACACGCCGTGAGAACTTACAAAATACAGTACAATACAGTACATCAGACTTTGATTTCACATCAATAAACACTCAGAAAGAAATTAAATTACAAAAATACGATACCTCGTTGGCTGCTTGTAACGAAAAGAGGTTCTAATAATCACTTGCTTGAAGTTTTACACAAATCATCGAATACACTTAAAGCTTTCGAGGAGCTGAAGACAACGTGCTCAAGCACCCTCCCCTCTTGCATGTTCTGCCTTGTTTACTGTCCGTGGGGTCGCAACATCCCAACAATCGTTCCGCTTTGCAACACAATTAACACAATACATTTTACAATCACACATTTTCTAATAATGTTTTATAACTCTACATCACTAACTTGTGTATTAATATTTATTTATTTATGACACATATTTAATGCATGCAAACTCTCAGCAACAGCTACAATCACTATGAATCTTGAAGAGGACACGTTTCCCCCATCCCTAGTGCCCTCTGCTCCCATGATTCAACAACACACACACACTCTGACTTGTGTCAGGTCAATCAAATGGTCCAGATTTTTTTTATAAACCTTCCCATCTCTTCTGTGTATACTCTGTGTCCATATTTTTTTTAAATAAATGTAGCGAAAAAGCTACACAAATGCCAACCAAGCACTGGTCTCCCTTTCAACTACAGTTAGAGATTTTGTGTGACGTTCTGTGAATGTTTTTTCTTAAAGAAAAACCTTAGGGTCATATTAGCCTTGGGGGTTGCACTTGTTGTTGACGTTTGCGCCCCAAATTGTAACAGCTTTTTTTTTTTAGCCTCATCCGAGCTAAACTGGGAGGAAAGTAGACTTTTTGAGACTGGGATCAGTTATGTAACCTCTGGATGTCGGGGGTAATCTTCAGATTATTCCGACGCTCAGTAGGAGGTTTTAATCCTGTGCCAACACAGAGCAAAACCGGACCAGCGCCAAGAAGAGTGTACGCAGCCATCACACGCTCACGAACAACCTATAGATTTTGCCGTGTCTTCACCGTACGCGAAGACTGGGTCAAACCTTTTTTCACAATGAAAACTCGCCACGATATCTGCTAATTATACTGCCGTTGTCAAACTTGTCAAACATTAATTGGATCTGCAGCAATGTATCGTGTGGGATGTTAACGGCTTAATTAACTGTTCCAAATACAGCTTTGAGTGTAGATGAGCACACACACTTGTACTGCCTATGTACCTAAAAATACCAAATAATTTAATTCTGTGAGCGGAAGCTCAACTGCGACCTGGAAGCTTTTGGAGATGCAAGTGCAACATAGCATGCAGGAGGTCCGTTATACTTTGTGTGGGTGTGTGTGTGTGTTGTGGTTTTAATTTTTCACACCAACTGCCAGCTAAGTTGTGTGGGAACTGAATGAACTGAGTGTATTAATAACCTTGCCTGTTTGTTTTGTCTAATTGTGAAAAGAGCTACGTTGGCTTTACTTCTTTTATTAATCCTTCAACTTATGCAACTTTTTTCATTGCGCTATACAAACTCTTGGTACTGTCGGTTACTTATTACGTTGTAACACAAAGCTGTGAACTTGTTGTTGTCCACGTTGTCTCTGGGGAACTTGCTGAATTCTCTCGAATCGTGGCCTCAACTCTAATAGATGCTGTGCCTCAATTAATTCCTCGCTTGAACAAATAAACTTCAATAAACGCTCCTATTGTACAAACCCCGTTTCCATATGAGTTGGGAAATTGTGTTAGATGTAAATATAAAGGGAATACAATGATTTCCAAATCCTTTTCAACCCATATTCAATTGAATGCACTACAAAGACAAGATATTTGATGTTCAAACTCATAAACAATTTTTTTTTTGCAAATAATAATTAACTTAGAATTTCATGGCTGCAACACGTGCCAAAGTAGTTGGGAAAGGGCATGTTCACCACTGTGTTACATGGCCTTTCCTTTTAACAACACTCAGTAAACGTTTGGGAACTGAGGAGACACATTTTTTAAGCTTCTCAGGTGGAATTCTTTCCCATTCTTGCTTGATGTACAGCTTAAGTTGTTCAACAGTCCGGGGTCTCCGTTGTGGTATTTTAGGCTTCATAATGTGCCACACATTTTCAATGGGAGGCAGGTCCGGACTACAGGCAGGCCAGTCTAGTACCCGCACTCTTTTACTATGAAGCCACGTTGATGTAACACGTGGCTTGGCATTGTCTTGCTGAAATAAGCAGGGGCGTCCATGGTAACGTTGCTTGGATGGCAACATATGTTGCTCCAAAACCTGTATGTATATTTCAGCATTAATGGCGCCTTCACAGATGTGTAAGTTACCCATGTCTTGGGCACTAATACACCCCCATACCATCACACATGCTGGCTTTTCAACTTTGCGCCTATAACAATCCGGATGGTTCTTTTCCTCTTTGGTCCGGAGGACACGACGTCCACAGTTTCCAAAAACAATTTGAAATGTGGACTCGTCAGACCACAGAACACTTTTCCACTTTGTATCAGTCCATCTTAGATGAGCTCAGGTCCAGCGAAGCCGACGGCGTTTCTGGGTGTTGTTGATAAACGGTTTTCGCCTTGCATAGGAGAGTTTTAACTTGCACTTACAGATGTAGCGACCAACTGTAGTTACTGACAGTGGGTTTCTGAAGTGTTCCTGAGCCCATGTGATGATATCCTTTACACACTGATGTCGCTTGTTGATGCAGTACAGCCTGAGGGATCGAAGGTCACGGGCTTAGCTGCTTACTTGCAGTGATTTCTCCAGATTCTCTGAACCCTTTGATGATATTACGGACCGTAGATGGTGAAATCCCTAAATTCCTTGCAATAGCTGGTTGAGAAAGGTTTTTCTTAAACTGTTCAACAATTTGCTCACACATTTGTTGACAAAGTGGTGACCCTCGCCCCATCCTTGTTTGTGAATGACTGAGCATTTCATGGAATTTACTTTTATACCCAATCATGGCACCCACCTGTTCCCAATTTGCAAAAAAAAAAAAGTTTATCAGTTTGAACATCAAATATATTGTCTTTGTAGCATATTCAACTGAATATGCGTTGAAAATGATTTGCAAATCATTGTATTCCGTTTATATTTACATCTAACACAATTTCCCAACTCATATGGAAACGGGGTTTGTACAGTAAGAGGTATTGCCAATACAGTGTCAGCTGGGTTTACGGCTGACACAAAGATCATTATTTGTATTGGTAAAAAACACCTCTCTAATTTAACACATTTATTTTCATTAACATGTGATCTGTACTGCAGTTGCGTAAGTATATTTAAATAATTTTCGTAATTTGTCAGAAATAGGGGTACACATTTTTCAGGTTCTCCCTCATATGCTGCTTTTGCATAAATAGGTCAGGGGGGAAAACACATGAGAGAAGACTCCAGTCCGGTCAGGTCACATTCTTTAACGGCGACAACTGAGTTCCCCTGCGGATTGCCTCACCACTGCCATTGAAGTCTGCAACGCGCTCGCTAGACTTCTTTTGTCTGCGTGTCCCAACTTTAAACACAGCCTTTCTTGTTCTTGGTGGCAAATGAGAAGGACTGCGAGCCAACTTTCAGGCAGCCAGTTTTGAAAAGTTCCAAGTAAGATGCATGACAGTGGCAGCGAGCAGTAGGCTTTTGAGACTTGAGGCTGTGTGACCAGAAGAAAGTGGCATTTTGTCAGTGAGAACAAAGACCCTCTTCCTCATGCTGCAAAGGTCGCAGGGGTCGACCGCTAGTCGTCAGAAAGTGAGAGTGTTTCCTTGAAGCAGTTTCGATGTTTTAAAAACTTGTTTGGTATCGCAATATACAGTCGTGGTCAAAAGTTCACATACACTTGTAAAGAACATAATGTCATGGCTGTCTTGAGTTTCCATTAATTTCTACAACTCTTATTTTTTTGTGATAGAGTGATTGGAGCACATACTTGTTTGTCACAAAAAACATTCATGAAGTTTGGTTCTTTTATGAATTTATTATGGGTCTACTGAAAATGTGACCAAATCTGCTGGGTCAAAAGTATACATACATGATCAATTTTGGTGATGTAGAAAAGTTACAATCAAATCAAATTAGCTTCATGACATGGCCTCTTAACTTCATAGATAGATAGATAGATAGATAGATAGATAGATAGATAGATAGATAGATAGTACTTTATTGATTCCTTCAGGAGAGTTCCCTCAGGAAAATTGAAATTCCAGCAGCAGTGTACAGAATTGAGATCGAATTTAAAAAAGTAAATAATGGGGGTATAAATGGAAACAAAATAGAAAAATATTACAATAGAATAAAAACAAAAAGCATCAATGAGAATACAAATATAACAGTAAAATAAGAATATAACAAGAGAAACTAGGCATTAGTGACCATGTTATAAAAACGTATTACACTGTTATTGTTTTGCATCCCCCGTCATTCTAATACCCCCCCTCCCTCCCAGAGAAGAGTTGTACAGTCTAATGGCGTGTGGGACAAAGGAGTTTTTTAGTCTATTAGTCCTGCACTTGGGATGAAGCAGTCTAGCACTTAACAGGCTCCTCTGGCTACTGACAACGGTATGCAGAGGGTGACTGGCATCATCCAGGATGCTCACTAGTTTTTCCACAGTCCTCTTCTCTGCCACCGCCACCAGTGAGTCCAGTTTTAGTCCGATCGTAGAACCGGCCCGCCTGATCAGTTTCTCCAGTCTGGAGCTGTCCTTCTTAGATATACTGCCCCCCCAGCACACTACGATGTAGTACAGAACACTGGCAACCACAGACTAGTAGTACATCCACAATAGTTTTTTACAGACATTGAAGGAGTGCAGCCTCCTCAGGAAGTACAGCCTGCTCTGTCCTTTCCTGTACAAGTGGTCCGTGTTAACAGTCCAGTCCAGCTTGTTGTCCACCCACACCCCGAGGTACTTGAATGAGTCCACAGTCTGTACCTCGACTCCCTCGATCACAATAGGTTGTGACCTTGGACTCGACCTCCCAAAGTCAATGACCAGCTCCTTGGTCTTTGAAGGGTTGAGCTGCAAGAGGTTCCTGTGGCACCAGACAACAAAGTCCCTCACCAGCCTCCGAAACTCCTCCTCTCTGCCGTCCCTGATGCACCCGACGATGGCTGTGTCATCCGCGTACTTCTGGATGTGACACAGCTCTGAGTTGTAGCAGAAGTCAGCGGTGTACAGGGTGAAGAGAAGAGGGGCCAGCACCGTTCCCTGGGGTGCTCCGGTGCTGCTGATCACAGTGTCAGATGTGATGTCCTTCAGTCAGACGTACTGTGGCCTATGGGTGAGGTAGTCTGAAATCCAGGCAACCAGGCAGGGATCCACTCGCATTCTGTCCAGCTTGTCCTGGAGTAGGCGGGGCTGGATAGTATTAAAGGCACTCGAGAAGTCCAGGAACAGGATCCTCACAGCGCTATTTCCCTTATCCAGTTGTGAGTGGGCTCGGTGCAGCAGGTAAAGGATAGCATCCTCCACACCAACGCCTGCCTGGTACGCAAACTGCAGGCTGTCCTGGGCATGTTGCACCTGTGGTCTGAGGAGGCTGAGAAAGAGCCGCTCCATTGTCTTCATTATATGAGAGGTGAGCGCCACTGGTCTGTAGTCGTTCAACTCACTGGGGCAGTTCTTTTTGGGAACTGGAACGTGAGTGATTATGATTGACGACACCTGTTGACTTCTCTGAGCCCATTTAAATAGGGCTCATGTGATGCAGTCATTAGACTCGGTTACAAACGCGACAATGGGAAAGTCAGAGGAACTCGGCACAGATCTGAAAAAAACGAATAATTGACATGAACAAGTCAGGAAAGTTCATGTCAATTATCTTTCCTGACATGAACAAGTCAGGAAAGTCTCCTCTCTGAGCTGCCACCTTACCGTGGTAGAGGAGTTTGCGTGTCCCAATGATCCTAGGAGCTATGTTGTCCGGGGGCTTCCATGCCCCCTGGTAGGGTCTCCCAAGACAAACAGGTCCTAGGTGAGGGATCAGACAAAGAGCAGCTCGAAGACTTCTATGGAAATACAAGAACCGAGACTCAGATTTCCCTCGCCTGGACGCGGGTCACCGGGGCCCCCCTCTGGAGCCAGGCCCGGAGTTGGGGCCCGACGGCGAGCGCCTGGTGGCCGGGCCTGTCCCCATGGGGCCCGGCCGGGCACAGCCCGAAGAGGCAACGTGGGTCCCCCCTCCAATGGGCTCACCACCCATAGCAGGGGCCATAGAGGTCGGGTGCAATGTGAGCTGGGCGGAAGCCGAAGGCAGGGCACTTGGCGGTCCGATCCTCGGCTACAGAAGCTAGCTCTTGGGACGTGAAACGTCACCTCGCTGGGGGGGAAGGAGCCTGAGCTAGTGCGCGAGGTGGAGAAGTTCCGGCCAGATATAGTCGGACTCACTTCGACGCACAGCAAGGGCTCCGGAACCAGTTCTCTCGAGAGGGGATGGACTCTCTTCCACTCTGGCATTGCCGGCAGTGAGAGGCGACGGGCTGGGGTGGCAATTCTTGTTGCCCCCCGGCTCAGAACCTGCATGTTGGAGTTCAACCCGGTGGACGAGAGGGTAGCTTCCCTCCGCCTTCGGGTGGGGGGACGGGTCCTGACTGTTGTTTGCGCTTACGCGCCAAACAGCAGCTCAGAGTACCCACCCTTTTTGGATTCACTCGAGGGAGTACTTGAGGGTGCTCCCCCGGGTGATTCCCTCGTTCTACTGGGGGACTTCAACGCTCATATTGGCAACGACAGTGAAACCTGGAGAGGCGTGATTGGTAAGAATGGCCGCCCGGATCTGAACCCGAGTGGTGTTTTGTTATTGGACTTTTGTGCCCGTCACGGATTGTCCATAACAAACACCATGTTCAAGCATAAGGGTGTCCATATGTGCACTTGGCACCAGGACACCCTGGGCCGCAGTTCCATGATCGACTTTGTAGTTGTGTCATCGGATTTGCGGCCTCATGTTTTGGACACTCGGGTAAAGAGAGGGGCGGAGCTTTCTACCGATCACCACCTGGTGGTGAGTTGGCTGCGATGGTGGGGGAGGATGCCGGACAGACCTGGCAGGCCGAAACGCATTGTGAGGGTTTGCTGGGAACGTCTGGCAGAGTCTCCTGTCAGAGAGAGTTTCAATTCCCACCTCCGGAAGAACTTTGAACATGTCACGAGGGAGGTGCTGGACATTGAGTCCGAGTGGACCATGTTCCGCACCTCTATTGTCGAGGCGGCTGATTGGAGCTGTGGCCGCAAGGTAGTTGGTGCCTGTCGTGGCGGCAATCCTAGAACCCGTTGGTGGACACCGGCGGTGAGGGATGCCGTCAAGCTGAAGAAGGAGTCCTATCGGGTTCTTTTGGCTCATAGGACTCCTGAGGCAGCGGACAGGTACCGACAGGCCAAGCGGTGTGCGGCTTCAGCGGTCGCGGAGGCAAAAACTCGGACATGGGAGGAGTTCGGGGAAGCCATTGAAAACGACTTCCGGACGGCTTCGAAGCGATTCTGGACCACCATCCGCCGCCTCAGGAAGGGGAAGCAGTGCACTATCAACACCGTGTATGGTGAGGATGGTGTTCTGCTGACCTCGACTGCGGATGTTGTGGATCGGTGGAGGGAATACTTCGAAGACCTCCTCAATCCCACCAACACGTCTTCCTATGAGGAAGCAGTGCCTGGGGAATCTGTGGTGGGCTCTCCTATTTCTGGGGCTGAAGTTGCTGAGGTAGTTAAAAATCTCCTCGGTGGCAAGGCCCCGGGGGTGGATGAGATGCGCCCGGAGTTCCTTAAGGCTCTGGATGCTGTGGGGCTGTCTTGGTTGACAAGACTCTGCAGCATCGCGTGGACATCGGGGGCGGTACCTCTGGATTGGCAGACCGGGGTGGTGGTTCCTCTCTTTCAGAAGGGGAACCGGAGGGTGTGTTCTAACTATCGTGGGATCACACTCCTCAGCCTTCCCGGTAAGGTGTATTTAGGTGTGCTGGAGAGGAGGCTACGCCGGATAATCGAACCTCGGATTCAGGAGGAACAGTGTGGTTTTCGTCCTGGTCGTGGAACTGTGGACCAGCTCTATACTCTCGGCAGGGTCCTTGAGGGTGCATGGGAGTTTGCCCAACCAGTCTACATGTGTTTTGTGGACTTGGAGAAGGCATTCGACCGTGTCCCTCGGGAAGTCCTGTGGGGAGTGCTCAGAGAGTATGGGGTATCGGACTGTCTGATTGTGGCGGTCCGCTCCCTGTATGATCAGTGTCAGAGCTTGGTCCGCATTGCCGGCAGTAAGTCGGACACGTTTCCAGTGAGGGTTGGACTCCGCCAAGGCTGCCCTTTGTCACCGATTCTGGTCATAACTTTTATGGACAGAATTTCTAGGCGCAGTCAAGGCGTTGAGGGGATCCGGTTTGGTGGCTGCAGGATTAGGTCTCTGCTTTTTGCAGATGATGTGGTCCTGATGGCTTCATCTGGCCAGGATCTTCAGCTCTCACTGGATCGGTTCGCAGCTGAGTGTGAAGCGACTGGGATGAGAATCAGCACCTCTAAGTCTGAGTCCATGGTTCTCGCCCGGAAAAGGGTGGAGTGCCATCTCCGGGTTGGGGAGGAGATCTTGCCCAAAGTGGAGGAGTTCAAGTACCTCGGAGTCTTGTTCACGAGTGAGGGAAGAGTGGATCGTGAGATCGACAGGCGGATCGGTGCGGCGTCTTCAGTAATGCGGACGCTGTATCGGTCTGTTGTGGTGAAGAAGGAGCTGAGCCGCAAGGCAAAGCTCTCAATCTACCGGTCGATCTACGTTCCCATCCTCACCTATGGTCATGAGCTTTGGGTTATGACCGAAAGGACAAGATCACGGGTACAAGCGGCCGAAATGAGTTTCCTCCGCCGGGTGGCGGGTCTCTCCCTTAGAGATAGGGTGAGAAGCTCTGTCATCCGGGAGGAGCTCAAAGTAAAGCCACTGCTCCTCCACATCGAGAGGAGCCAGATGAGGTGATTCGGGCATCTGGTCAGGATGCCACCCGAACGCCTCCCTAGGGAGGTGTTTAGGGCACGTCCGACCGGTAAGAGGCCACGGGGAAGACCCAGGACACGTTGGGAATACTATGTCTCCCGGCTGGCCTGGGAACGCCTCGGGATCCCCCGGGAAGAGCTGGACCAAGTGGCTGGGGAGAGGGAAGTGTGGGCTTCCCTGCTTAGGCTGCTGCCCCCGCGACCCGACCTCGGATAAGCGGAGGAAGATGGATGGATGGATGGAAGTCAGGAAAGTCACTTGGAGCCATTTCAAAGCAACTGTGCAGACAATTGTTCGTAAGTATATAGTGTATGGCACAGTTTTGTCACTGCCACGATCAGGCAGTTTTTTGTGACAAACAAGTATGTGGTCCAATCACTCTATAACAAAAAAATAAGAGTTGTAGAAATGATTGGAAACTCAAGACAGCCATGACATTATGTCCTTCACAAGTGTATATAAACTTTTGACCACGACTATATATACAAAGTGGATATAATTTCATGAACAGGAGTATAAGCAGGCATGATGAAACTTTTTTTTTAGCTGAGGGTTCCTATAATTTAGACATTTTGCATGCCTGTCAGATGACACGTCATGATTACAGTATTGTATATTGCTGAGTCAACTAAAATGTGCAATACTGTAATTTTAGTGGTAACACTAATATTGGTATTTGAATGTGTGTTTAGACTCAGAAAAGGACATTTTGTACCTCACCCATGTGCAATTTGATTAAAAATGATTGTAGCCAGATTGTAGAAGTGGAAGAAGTAGAGCATCAAAAAGAAGAAACAAGAGTAAGACACAAAACAGTTTAATCTGCACTCGATTGAAAACTGTATTTAAACTTAAACAGGCTGTTGATCATACGATCAAAAGTTTAAGACCATGGGCGTGAAAAGTCCAAATCTGCTTCATGTAATTTTCTGTTTGGACGTTCACACGGTCATGACCTCCTGACGGAAAAGGCAGAAATTGCTTTCTGCTTTGAACGTCGTTGAATTATTTGAATTGTGCAAGCAAGGCCTCTTGTGACCCACTATTGCTAGGTTGGGCGCAAGAAATAGTTTTAATTCCTTCATATATTCCGGTAGTTATGGGACAAACCAGTACATTGATAACATTTTCCTCTGCAAAACCCTATGATCTGAGGAGCTTGTCCGTAAAGACATCCTCAACCAAAATGTAACGTTTTACTGATTCTGACTGCCAATACCCATAAAAAAGCATTTACATAACGATGGAACTTGATGTCGTGCAATGGCATCAATTGGTGGTTGGCCATGTAGAGATATTGCAGTGTTGTCACTGCACAGACTGGGGCCCTCAGTCAAGTCGGATTTTGTCTGCAGCATATCGCCATAACAATGACATATTTTAAAAAAAAAAGTAAAGATAAATAAATGTATAAAATAAAATCGATGGAAGCGTTTTAGGCTGACAAGTTTGTAAAAGCAGGTTTATCTTGTACAAAAAACATTTATTTTACCATTAGGGGGCAGTGTAACTTTGGTTTAAACCACAGCTGTGGCCGGAGCAGGTCAAATAAGTGCACACACTCCTAGTGATCATCAGTACGATTGTTTTCATACTGTATCAGCCACCCACCAGAACAACACACAAACACACACACACACCAACAAATGACAGAACTTTGGCCTCTGGTTCCGAGCCCACTAGCTTTCCTGTTTTCCCCTGCTTGAAAGCAGAACAAGGCAGGGGCGGGCGGGGACACAGAGCGGTATGGGAACGCTGCACATTGTTCCCGGCGCTTCCTCTTTCACATTCCTGGCCTGATTGGGATCGGGGCCTCCTGTGCAGCGGCATTGTTCTAGCTCTGCAGCGCCACAGACCTGGCCCCAGTGAAACCACAGCTGCCTCCACCAGCACTACCACCTCCTTTGACGGCTGTCTGTGTGTCATCAGTCAGTCCTCCCTCTTTGGCTCACTGGGTGATTTAGTGATTCTCAGCTAGGATCTGCAGCCTCAGCCTCTCTGCACTGTCGTTTTGCACCATCCCAGCTATTGCTGTGCAATATGGACAAAAGTATATATCTCAATTTAGGTCATTTTATATTCGGATAACTATATACACTGTATTTCCAAAAGTATTTGGCCACCCATCCAAATGCTGAGAATCAGGTGTCCTAATCACTTGGCCATGCCAAGTGATTAAAATCAAGCACTTAGGCATGGAGACTGTTTCTACAAACATTTGTGAAAGAATGGGCCGCTCTCAGGAGCTCAGTGATTTCCAGTGTGGAACTGTCATAGGATGCCACCTGTAGGGATGATGTTTGATAAGGAATTATCGAGTTCGAGCCTCTTATCGAACCGATTCCTTATCGATTCTCTTATCGAGTCCAGATAGGTTGTTGTATATGGAAAAAAACACACAATATTTGGTTTAACAAAAGCTCACTTTTATTATATAATAAAAAAATAAAATCTAATAAATAAATAAATATTGACTGTTACCCACCTAAAAAAATAAAATAAAATAAATAAATATTGACTGTTGTTACCCAAAGTATATTAAGTGGGATTTTTCAGAGAAACAAATATATACAGTAACACAAAAACAACCTGTCTCTGTGATCACTATAGGTGTATAAATAATAATATAGTGTTAAATAAAATCAGTCCCCTGGGCACAAAACTGAAAATAATACAGCTCTCCAAAAAGTGCACTTCTGCTGCTATTTGACATAACTGTTTGTTATGATGCTTTGACATTTTTGCACTTTATTTCTTTATTGAAAGAACATTCTATGAAGAGAAAAGTTATTTGCAAATGTGGTTACAATGCTAATAAATGAAAAGTTAAAGCTAAAAAAGAAATACACTTTATTGAGTTAACATTATTTCTTTATGGGGGAAAAATGTTATGAGCTAGAGAATATAACAACTACACTACAACGGGAGTTACGAGCATGCGCGGTAGCCCCGAAAAGTGTTGCATGTTGCCACGCTGTGAAAGTAAACGTCAAGAACTCAGCCAACACGCCTCGTCTGCATTATTTATAATTAGACCGACAACACATCTACAGTGTGATTTTGTTTTGTTTACAAGGAAAGAAAAACAAAAGTTAAAAAAGGGAGATATGTTGTATATATATGTATGTGCTGCGGTTGTTTTAAGAACGTTGCGACAGCTGCCGTAAAGGAGGTGCGTTGCTATGTTTCCGGTTGGTCGTAAAAGTGTTCGTCATGTGTTTTACCCTGCTAAAATCTCTCAATAAAGTTATTTGATAGATTATAGCTTTTGTTTTGAACTTTATTACACCTTGGAGCTAAGGCTGAAACGACGCGTCGACGTAGTCGACGTCATCGGTTATGTAAATACGTCGATGCCGTTTTTGTGCGTCGACGCGTCGCATAATTACGTCACACTACCGTCATGGCGGAGCGCAAAGCAGACTGTGCGAGCGAGCGGAAAAACGCACGCCAAAAGTCGTCAAAAGTGGGAGTATTTCAATACACAGCCTAATAATGTTGTTGTATGCACACTGTGTCGAGCGGAAATGGCCTATCATAGCAGCACAACGGCTATGAACGAACATTTGAAAAGAAAACCATCAACCATCAACTAGTCAATCGTCCGCGTTAGCATACGTTGTCATCATTACACAAAAACATGAATGTGTCATTTGTATCTGCTAGGGGTGTAACGGTATGTGTTTTGTATTGAACCGTTTCGGTACGGGGATTTCGGTTCGGTACGGGGGTGTACCGAACGAGTTTCTAAGCTAAAGCTAACTTTAGCTGCTAAAGTCTTAACGAGTTGCTTTGCTTCTCTGCCTCTGTCTCAGCACGCAGCATTGTCCCACCCATACAACCATCTGATTGGTACACACGCAGCATTGTCCCACCCATACAACCATCTGATTGGTACACACGCAGCATTGTCCCACCCACACAACCATCTGATTGGTACACACGCAGCATTGTCCCACCCACACAACCATCTGATTGGTACACACGAAGCATTATCAGCCAATCAGCAGTGCGTATTCATAGCGCATGTAGTCAGCGCTTCAGCGTCGAGCGGATAGGTGTTTAGCAGGTGAGCATCAGGCAGCGGACTCTCCCCAAATGATAATAAACACCTCCCAGTCAACTACTAGTAACATCACTATGAGCCCGTTGACCTACTAGAAACTTAAACTGCAGCTCAGCTCGCTCGCAGTCCTGGTTTGAGGTGAAGGCTAATTAGCTCTCAGTTCCAGCCACATCGACCCCTTCTGAGCGCCTATTTTCAGCTGCTGGGAATATTGTAAACAAGAAAAGAAGCAAAGCAAGTAGACATGCTAACCTTTCTTCATTACAACTGTTAGTCACTCACTGGAATGAGTAGAATTGGTTCTTGTGTACTGTGTTGGACTGGATGTTTATTTTGCACATTTTAAAAGCAATACTTAATGTTTACAGTGCTCCAGAATATTTAGATTGGCACTTTTTTGTATTGGATGTTTATCTTTATTTTTGCACATTTTAGCAAATAAGCAATACTTTCACTTTTGTTGAAATGTTTACACTGTTGTTACAGAATATTTCGTTTTGCACTTTTTTGTATTGGATGTTTATTTTTATTTTTGCACATTTTAAAGCAAAATAAGCAATACTTTTACTTGTGAAATGCTTATACTATTGCAGAATATTAAGATTTGCACTGGATGTTTACTTTTATATTTGCACATTAAAAAGCAAATAAGCTACTTTTAATTTTGTTAAATGTTAAAAGTTTTAAATGTTTACATTGTTACAGAATATTTTGTCATGTTGTTGTCAATGTTGACTGAGTTGCCATACTTTTTTTTTTTGTAAATAAAAGCCATGCCTTTTGAAAAACTGGCCTACTTTTATTTTTTCATCTTCATTTTAAATAAAATAAAATAAAAAATAATCGGTAAAAGGAAAAATAATCTATAGATGAATCGAAAAAATAATCTATAGATTAACCGATTAATCGAAAAAATAATCTATAGATTAATCGATAGAAAAATAATCGTTAGCTGCAGCCTTACTTGGAGCGCTTTTTCCCGTCCATTGTTTTCCTGCTTTCGCTATCTGCGCCTAATGACTGAGCTACGTGATGTCCCACGGAGCATTTCTGGTCGGGACGGGATTCGAATAAAGAATCAACTCTTTTCCTTTACTATAGTGGTCTCGATAACGGGTACCGGTTCTCAAAAAGGGATTTGAGTCCGAGGACTCGGTTATTTTTTCATCAAACAACCGGGAAAACCGGTTTCGAGTATCATCCCTAGCCACCTGTGCAACAAATCCAGTCGTGGAATTTCCTCACTACTATATATTGTGGGTTTGGAGGTTGCCAGGAGAATGGTACATTTCGGACTGCATTGTGCCGAGTGTAAAATTTGGTGGAGGAGGAATTATGGCGTGGGGTTGTTTTTCAGGAGTTGGGCTTGTCTATCTGTGTTGGCCCTGTGATGAGGTGGCGACTTGTCCTTGGTGTACCCCGCCTTCCGCCCGAATGCAGCTGAGATAGGCTCCAGCACCCCCCGCGACCCCAAAAAAGGGACAAGCGGTAGAAAATGGATGTATGAATGGGCTTGGCCCCTTAGTTCCAGTGAAAGGAACTTTGAATGTTCCAGTATACCAAAACATTTTGGACAATTCCATTCTCCCAACCTTGTGGGAACAGTTTGGAGCAGGCCCCCTCCTCTTCCAACGTGACCGTGCACCAGTGCACATAGCAAGGTTCATAAAGACATGGATGACAGAGTCAGTTGTGGGTGAACTTGACTGGCCTGCACAGAGTCCTGACCTGAACCCGATAGAACACCTTTGAGATGAATTAGAACGGCGACTGAGAGTCCGGCCTTCCCGCCCAACATCAATGTGTGACCTCACCAATGCGCTTTTGGAAGACTGGTCGAAAATTCCTATAAACACACTCCGCAATCTTGTGGACAGCCTTCCCAGAAGAGTTGAAGCTGTAATAGCTGCAAAAGGTGGACCGACATCATGTTGAACCCTATGGGTTAGGAATGGGATGACACTTCAAGTTCATATGTGAGTCAAGGCAGGTGGTCAAATACTTTTTGCAATATAGTGTACAGTATATCATGATATAGTATTTTTTGTATAGGAAATGAATGCCAAATTATCTTATGTTGTCATTTTATTTATAAAACACATTTATTTATATAAAAAGGACAAGACACTTGTCTTTGGCGAAATGAATAATTAATGAATATGTTATTGAATCTGATATTTTGGCCTATCTTTGAGAGGTAGATGGTTACAGTGCCCCTTGTTGCACGGTTGCTGTTGCAGTTGTCAATTCTGTGGCTCTTTATATGGGCTTGGTGCGCGTGGCGGTCTGCTCTGTGATTAACACTATTTAGACTGTTAGCTTCACGTCACGGACAAGCGATGGCGGGTGAGGAAAGAAGGGGAGTGTTGTTAATGCTTAACAAGTCGTTGCAACTCACTGAGTTGTTTAGATGTGCACACCACGCAACATAGTTTTGCAAGCTTGCGTGCGTTGGCGTCTCAGCGAGCTCAGATTTTGGCCCGGAAGGTGGGGGCGGGGGGGGGTTATTAGAGAACAACAAGGGGTGCAGGTGTTTTCTAGTATTAAAATGTTGGCACCCTGAGGGTCTCTGGGAAGGGAGGACACCGATGTGATTATGCATTTTTCCCCCGTATATATTCCAGATCTACTGGTATAGTCTCTAAGATAGATGGGTTGGTGATCAGCTGATTTAGCTCCTGAGCACTAAAAGTCCACTTGTGGTTGTGAAAGTTATTGAAAATGTTATTATCACTGACAATCCCCTTCATTTAATTGTAGCAGCCACAATTGTGATTGTGATTACAATTTGATTAGTTGTGCAGCCCTGTCTCTGTAATGTTCTTCATGCCTCGTCTTCAAACAATAGAAAATAATAGACGTGTTCAAGTCGCTGGCAACGTACATTATCAACCATACATTTTTGTATCATACAAATACATTTTTATGTAATATTACCATACATTTTGTTACAGTATATCGCACAGCACTAGCTGGACCTTGGGATTCTAGATGTTTACTAAATTCGGTACGTTTATAGCTACAGACTGAATTCTGTTGGTATTACTGAATCCAGGCCTGGGCGATATGGCCTAAAAATATAATCCCCGATTTTTTCACAAAAGATTTGATTTACGATTTTTCCCTACTCTTTAGAGCACAAATGACAGAGATAAATCAAGAAAGTTTTTTTTTTAAATTTAATTAAAAAATATTAGTTTGAAATGACACTGCATACACTGCATCTTACTCTTGGCAAACATTTTAATTTGTATAATAATTGTATAAATTGTACTTTTTATGTAATAAATTTCAAGGAATTAAATTAAGAGCTTCCCTTGGGAAGCAACACTTCTGCTTGAATAGAATACTTTTGTTAACAAAATGTAGCATTGCACATTGCATGCAAATAATCTCCAACATTTGAGTTTGAGTTTATTTCGAACATGCAAGCATACAACATGATACATCACAATTTCCAGTTTTTCTTTTCAACATGTTCGAAAAGGAGTACCGTAGGAAGAAGCAGAGTTTATTTAATCCTACCCCTTTTCTTTTACATAACAGTTGCTAAAACTTTTGTTCACTTCCTGTTCTCAATTTATTCACAATATACTCCATAAGTAATCACAATAAAAATAAATAAATAATACTCGGTGAAGTAAGTTACATTTCATATGGTGAGATGAGTAAGATTATTTTGAAAATGAATGGATGGATGAAATAAATTCAGAATGTTTCTCATTGTTCTTCTTCTTTGAACTTTGTAAACACTTTAAGTTTGAAGAGTTTCTTGAAGTGGATCATATTAGTACATTGTTTGATTGCTTTGCTTAATCCATTCCATAATTTAATTCCACATACAGATATACTGAAGGTCTTAAGTGTTGTACGTGCATACAAATGTTTTAAATTACATTTTTCTCTAAGATTGACATCAATAAAGTGCAAACTTTAAACTTCTGTCTTGAATGACAAACGTATGTAAATAAAAATATAGTAGTATACATTGTATTCAGATAAATAATGAAGTTAAACATTTTAGAGGACTATAACGGGACAAGCGGTAGAAAATGGATGGGTGGATGGATAGTTTGTTTCAGTAAATGGATAAAGTAAACGCAACCTTTTTCATTCACACATCTTGACGGTGTGCAGAGCAACTGCTTTAGTAATCGCTCTACGCATTGTTCTGCCTTTCATCCAAGTAGACTTCATCAGTTCATCCTCATAGACTTAGATTGGTCAGATCTAGTCAGATGTAGGTCTAGATCTGGTGTGGTCTCGATTTGGTTTGAAGATTGGTCAGATCAAATGTGACCAGTTGAAGTCTATGAGCATGAACTGATGAAGCCTACTTGGATGAGAGGCAAAATGACCAGCCCAGTTGCCATCAGTTGAATGCCCTGAAAATAGTTAGTTATAATTTTCCATGCCAACAATGTATGCATGCCTGCCTGATAGAAAGCGTTTAAAAGTAAGGCTCCACTTTTCAAAATGTGCTAGCTCGATGCAAATCTACGTTGGATATGCTTAGACACGCTACCAATTAGCTCTATCGATTTTACATGCCAATTTCAACACCTTTAAATTTGGTAATCAAAATTCCAAGATCCATGTTGCAATCAAACAGCTAGTGTGTAATAATTTCAATACTTACAACAGGCCTATTCAACTACATAATGAAGAGGGCCGCAGTTTCAAGAGCCCAAGGGTTATGGGGCCCACATCGAAATGTGGATGTTTTGTCAGAAAGTACCTCCACAGGTTGTATTTCTTTGAGACTGTGTTTACTTAATTGCAAAGTAAACACATCAGCTTTCACACTGCACTGTCAATAAATTCATTATTCTGCCCTTGGATGAAGAAACAGAAGCTCCATAAGTTTTGTTTAGGATTGATGTTCCTTCTTTGTTTTATTTCTTTACACTTCTTCTTTCATTCAGGTTTATAAGACTGAAAATATAAACATAAAATAAACATTACAAAAGAATAATGTCCATTGTGTATTTTGCATAAATACAATAGAAGGTTTAGTGTTAATATAGTCACACAACAAACTACAAATGTTTACACATAGAGAAAATACACAACATTCACACGCCAAACATTGTATGTGACTTATCACTAGTCTCGTTGTTGCCCTGTACTGGTAAAATTTAGCACTACATATATTAAACGAAGCTTAATCGTTATTCTCAGACAAATAACAACACAACCACGAATACAAAAAACATCACAAAGTCTGCAATTTCAATACAAAACAAATTAAATATCTTTACGCACAAATCATATCTACTTACAAATGTTTGATCAAGTTTCTTGATTGAGCTCATACGTTGGGATTTTTACCATTGTTGCTGCTTGTCTGGAGCAATGTGTCCGTCGCTTCAAAGGTCCGCCAGAAAACAATCACTCGAGCACTTGCTCGGGGTATAACATTCTTACTTTGTTGTCCAGTCGTTGTTAAAAGTGAGATTTTTGCAATTTATGTATATTTTGTTTTCCAGGGTTGAAAGAGTAGTCTTCTTCTACTCAACCCACTGCTGCTTCACTATGACACATATGCATTGCTGTTGCCCCCTGCGGGGTGGCGGGAATACTGCATACATGACCAACCCTAGTTTTAATAGTTTCATCAAGCCCATTTGGGTGATGTTCGGTAGGCCAAATGCAAAGCTTTGGCGGGCCCGATGTGGCCCGCGGGCCGCCAGTTGAGCTGACTTACAAACACTTTGTCGGGTTTAACAAAAGACGAGAATAGCATATTTGACTTAATGGAAAAAACTACTTCTGTTTTCCACAGATTGCCCATATACTTGTGATGTTGGGGTGTTGGCTCTGGGTCTGGCGGTGGCACCGATCTGGCGGTGGCACCGATATGACGTCCTCATAGGGCTGGGTGATATGGCCTTTTTTTAATATCTCGATATTTTTAGGCCATATCACACGATATATATCTCGATATTTTGCCTTAGCCTTGAATGAACACTTGATACATATAATCACAGCAGTATGATGATTCTATGTGTCTACATTAAAACATTCTTGTTCATACTGCATTCATATATGCTCATTTTAAACTTTCATGCAGAGAGGGAATTCACAACTAAGTCAATTTAGCAAAACTGTATTTATTAAACAGTTATTAAGCAGTGGCACAAACATTCATGTCATTTCCAAGATTGTCAGAGACATTTTAAAACAAGCTATAAGTGCACTTTTGTGCATGATGACACACAAGATATTTCAATAAGTGTCACATAAAAATGAGCTGCATATCAAATAGTATATGTCTTACGGTGTTGATGTGGAAATAGTTGCTTCGGCATTTAGTTGGTGTGGCACCGAACGGAGATGTTGACATGTAAAGACATATTCCCGCTTGAAGCCAAACCACCGTCAGACGATGGTTTTTCTTGGGAATTTTTATTTTTATTTTTATTCCTCCATTTGTTACCAGATTCGCACCTTCTTTCTCTCCTATTACCACTCAAACCACACCATTAACTATTAGCATCACAGCTAACGTTACCATGTCGCTACTTGTCTGCTCCGCGGGAGCGTGTGACGTTGCTCACGTGACAGTATGTGACATATGTAAGAAGGTGCGCTAGTTTTAGTCTCTGTGAGAGGGAGAGACAGGAAAGAGTGAGAAACACATGCAGTTTAATGCCCTGCAGCTAAAAGCAACTGCGTGAGAACATATACTCGAATATCACGATATAGTCATTTTCTATATTGCACAGAGACAAACCTGCGATATATCCAGTATATCGATATATCGCCCAGCCCTACATCCTCATACAGTTTGCCAAATCAGCGATGAGGCATATATATTTTTTAAAAGGCTAAAACATGTTAAACCTATATTTAAAAGCAAATTTGTGTTTTAGTAATTAGTATTAACTAGGGCTGCAACAACTAATCGATTAAATCGATTAAAATCGATTATAAAAATTGTTGGCGATTAATTTAGTCATCGATTTGTTGGATCTATGTTATGCGCATGCGCAGAGGCAATTTTTATTTATTTATTTTTTATTTATTTATTTTAAAAAAATGTTTTTTTATTTAACCTTTATTTATAAACTGCAACATGTACAAACAGCTGAGAAACAATAATCAAAATAAGTATGGTGCCAGTATGCTGTTTTTTCAATAAAATACTGGAAAGGATAGAAATGTAGTCTG
>NC_084757.1:16555082-16582582 GCF_033978785.1 Entelurus aequoreus | reverse complement strand
AAAGTTGCCTTTTGGATAGAAAACATAAAAACAAAAGGGTCACATGGTAGCGCGTTTTGTTCATACCGAAGGATAATTTGCCTGTTGTGAGGGGAGAGCACCACTCCCTTTGCAGAACTGGCTTAGCCTGAGTTGGCTTTTAAATTGGCGCTAACTTTCTTGCTGCCATTTGTCTTTTTTGTGCACACATTTTGCTGTCACTAGACGCACCACAGCAGCGCAGGTTTTGGGCGCAGCTTAATTAAAGCAATTCATGAATGGGTGCAGCAGGGTTTATGTTAGGTGATGGGGAGTCAAGGAATTTGTTTATCTTTTTTTTGTAAGTGGTTTCACTTTGAACAGGGCTTGCGTTGTATGTTGAAACTTTTTTTATTAGTAGATTGCACAGTACAGTACATATTCTGTACATTTGACCACTAAATGGTAAGACCCGAGTAAGTTTTCCAACTTGTTTAAGTCGGGGTCCATGTTAATCAATTCATGGTGAATGAATGGTCAATGTGTTGAGTATGACTTGGGATAGATTTACACTGCAGGACCAAGAACCCGAGTCCAGTTTGTATATTGACTGTATATTTACACAGTAATGTGTCCCAAAGGCCTGTTCACGAGAACTAAACGTGAGTAAAATCTGACATCTCCCTAACTTTTGAGAGGAGGTCCACCCAAACGATTCGCTTCTAAAATTGAATCTTTCATGATGAAAGAAAAACCTCCTTCCTCATGGAAATAACGTCTCTGACTTGCTGGCCCCTGACTCATATACACCTACCGCTTCACGGAGTGCATGTTTGTATAAATAGAAGCCTTCGCTACACATCTTAAAATAAATCTGCCAACTATTCGTCAGTCACCTACAGACATAGGAGCTGGAAATTGGACAATTTTAACTTTTTTTAGAGAATAGGCTCACCTAGCATGATGTTCCGGTTAAAATACAACTATAATGTTAGCACCGTAGCTAATATACCTATGCTAGTGTTGCTAACCTTTGTGTCCTTCTGGTACGTTCACTCCTTAATGTTACATTCTTGTTATGTAATATGCAAAGTTAGGGTGTATATGTAAAAAGTGGACAAATGCACAATAGTTTCTTGGAGACACACTCAAATGCTTTTGCATTAAAGCTACAGACACACAAAATACCATCTTCCCAGAATTACCTACTAAAAGCCTTTTTAAAATGTCTTAATTATTAAATCAAGTCTAGATTTTGGCTAACACACTTCCAATACACTATTGTAGGATGTCCGAGGCTTGAGAATATAACATGTGAACTGTTTAAAGCTGGATTTTCACTGCAAGACACGGTACCCCTCTCTTATTTTAGTGTCTATTAGAATTTTTTTTGGACTGTATCAGTCCTCCTTAGTGAACAACTCAACCATTTTGAAGATGTTTCAATGAGAACGCACTGCTTTGGAATAGGTTGCAAGTGGGATTAGTGTTTGTCATTGTATGCTCTGATGCAATGGGACTGACGAAAGGATGACTCGCCGCCGCTCCGACTCTTTTTCCATCGTGATTTACCAGGCAAATATGAGCGACGAGTGCTTTAATTCTCAAGTTTGTGTCGGGGAGACAAATAAGTGTTGTCAAAATGTTTTGGTTTGAGTATTAGGGATGGAACACGGTTATCATTATCGTGGTATTGTTGATTGTGCTCAAAAAGTACTTATACACACACTGAAATGTTTTGACCAAGTTAATATTATTTTTAAATAACCCTAAAAAAATAGACACATTGTTAGAAAACCCACTGTTTAGCATCTTTTGTTATGCTTCCATTGATAGTGCTTTAGTCTTACTGTTTCATCTGTTTTTATGGCTAGGCATATATTGTTTTGAATGTTTGTTTGTACTGTAGCAATTTAACATTTATTCAAATGAAAAGTCCATAACAAGTAAATCTATTATTATTATTTAATATTACTGGTGGGCGTTGTGGCATCGTACTCTGTTCAGCGGTCATTGAACGCACGGTAAAAAAAAATCCTCCGCCGTAATCCTTTGAGTATAAAACAATTACTCTGTTATAAGAGAGCCCAGCTTGTAGGTTCAATATGCACAATTGAAAAGCATAGTTGCTCAGACAAGAAATTGTTTATATTAGAGATGTCCGATAATGTCTTTTTTGCCGATATCCGATATTCCGATATTGTCCAACTCTTAATTACCGATTCCGATATCAACCGATACCGATATATACAGTCGTGGAATTAACACATTTTAATTTTCCTGAGGGAACTCTCCTGAAGGAATCAATAAAGTACTATCTATCTATCTATCTACAGTGTTTCCCACACATTCATTTATTTGTGGCGGACCGCCACGAAAGAATTAAGGCCGCCACAAACAGATTTTATTTTTATTTTTTTAAATTTTTTAATTTTAATTTTTATTTATTCATTTTTTGTCCTGTCCAGCTTCTCAGGCAAATCATATAGTTGATGTAGATGCCCATATCGTCTGTTCAGTGACTTTACAAAAGAAGTGTAGGATCAAGATTTTTGGAGCTCTTTGTTCAGTGGATCAGATGTTTGATGAAGCTTTGTGTCTATCTACCACCACTACTGTTTTCTGTTTATTTGTTACTGACTGTGGCAGGACACCTCTGCCTCTGTTTCACTTTATGTTGCTGGTAAATAATATGGTTGTAGTAGTAGGCTAAAGTTAAATTATTTAGTATGCACTAATTAAAGGGGCAGAGCTTTAAGAGACATTTTAGCTTTTATATTTTTATAAGATATATTTTTTGTAAGAACCACAATTAATACATTTATTTCAGTGAATAACTTATTGTTCAAATCTGTATATAAATATGTACTTAAAGTGTTGTAATTATATTGTAAAATGGATGGATGGACGTTTAAAACAAAACTGTTATTATTAATTAGTAAGTATACATTTTTTGAGCCTTTTTAGAGAAAATCATATCGTAGTAAATTATGCAAATAACTCGATGATGTCATGGTGACCACGCCCATAGCCACGTCCCCCACAGGTATCTTGGCAGTTTATGGGAAACACTGATCTATCAATCTATTATTATGCCTAATTTTGTTGCGATGCCCCGCTGGATGCATTAAACAATGTAACAAGGTTTTCCAAAATAAATCAACTCAAGTTATGGAAAAAAATGACAACATGGCACTGCCATATTTATTATTGAAGTCACAAAGTGCATTATTTTTTTGAACATGCCTCAAAACAGCAGCTTGGAATTTGGGACATGCTCTCCCTGAGAGAGCATGAGGAGGTTGAGGTTGGGGGGGCGAGGTTTTAGGGGTAGGGGGTAGCGGGGGGTGTATATTGTAGCGTCCAGGAAGAGTTAGTGCTGCAAGGGGTTCTGGGTATTTGTTCTGTTATGTTTATGTTGTGTTACGGTGCGGATGTTCTCCCGAAATGTGTTTGTCATTCTTGTTTGGTGTGTGTTTACAGTGTGGCGTATATTTGTAACAGTGTTAAAGTTGTTTATACGGCTACCCTCAGTGTGACCTGTATGGCTGTTGACCAAGTATGCTTGCATTCACTTGTGTGTGTGTAAAGCCGTAGATATTATGTGACTGGGCCGGCACGCAAAGGAAGTGCCTTTAAGGTTTAATTGCGCTCTGTACTTCTCCCTACGTCCGTGTACCACTCCGTACAGCGGCGTTTTAAAAAGTCATGAATTTTACTTTTTTAAACTGATACAGATAATTTTGAAACCGATACCGATAATTCCCGATATTACATTTTAAAGCATTTATCGGCCGATAATATCGGCAGTCCGATATTATCGGACATCCCTAGTTTATATTGTGTATTTTCTTAATGGGAAAAGCTGTTAAGGTCTCTTGTTTTCATGTTAGCATTTAAGGTAGCTAGCTGGTGCCAGTCAGTCTGTGAGTTTATCAAAGGGCAGTTATCAATCACAGCTTTTTAATCATTTAAAACGGTAATACTAACCGTCAGGAGTTTTACTGCGGTCATCATTACATCCCTAATAAACATGGTAATATAAACATAGCATTAGCCTGTGTCAGTTGTAGACTTGCCGTAGAACGGATGTGACTGATCTAAATGGTGCGTCCTCTGCAGCCCAGGCATCACTAGGGAGGTCAAGGATCAAATTGCAGCTCTGATCGATTATTGTTCCCACCGCTGCCCTCCAGAGAGTCCCAGGACAGGAAATACATACTCCCAGCCTTTGGGCTTCAGGGAGGAACAGCTCCACTTATACGGGCTGCAGTGTGTCACTGTCAGTCACGATCACTGCGTCTGCTCGAGGAATCGTGGAGCAACTTGCCTCTGATGTGCACTTACATGAAATTATTTGACCTCAGAGGTTGTTTTTGTGACCCCTCCCATTCGCCTCATTCTCCTTCTACCTTCACCCGGAAGTCATGTACATTTGAAGTTGTCTAGCGCCGAGCTCGAATGTTTCCCCAGACAGAGCGATGTTGTTGGTTACTCCTCTGCATTCCTCAAACAACCGAGCTGGTTTACAGAAAACAGTTCCCGCAGACGTCTCTACATGTTTGAGGGTTGACTGCCCTGCTGATAATGGCTCTCATAATACGGTGCCTTTTGTTTCGGGTTCACACACATGACGTCGCCCATGTTTTGAAGGAGGAAGTATTTGTTTTTCTGACAGGCGTGTTTGCACTCTCACAATAATCAGACAATTACCCCATGAAATACTGCGTTCAAGCGTCCTTAGGGTCCATGAAAGGGTGTTTAACTCGAGCTTGCCTCTGTTTGGTCCAATCACATGTATTCCCCCCCCCACCACCACCTGCATTCTTCAACAGGGGTGGGTCTTTTCTGGAATGCGGGCCTTAAAATTAATCTGGTAAATAAATCAAACGACCCGTCACTCACATAGGTCTGTGTCAGCGCTGGCATGGCAGTTGAGCTGAGCTATGCTATACTAATGGGATGTGCCGATCTTTCAGTATTGGACAATCCAAAACGCCAATCGCCACTGGCTAATATTGTATGTATTTTTAGTTCCGGACTAATAAGCAGCTAATTGTGTATCTCCATATACTGTGTGGAGCCGCTCCCTTAAATGATTGATAATCAACTCCAATTCGAGAAATAAACTGCAATTCTTAATAGCTTAAGTATTTTTTATCAAGTATTAGGACATGGCAAAACATGTTACATACCGAGAGAAAGCAGGAACAGGCATGCTAATAGCTAAGATGGCCACTAAAACAGCTTGAAACAACAGAAGAAATAAGTGCTGAGTAAACTTTAAGAAGCGTAGATGGAACCAACCATGTAGCAGCAGAAAGTAAGCAGTTATTTTGTTGTACTTGCGCAATGACAATAAAGATCCATCTATTAACAGGAAATTTACAAATACATTAATAAGAGTCTAGAGAGAAGTTAATATAGCAGCAACTGTCAGGAGTACTGTCACAGTCAGTACTCAACATGTCAGAGGGTGGATTGATCCATAAATTGGTGGGGCCAACACCAAGATATTAGTATAAGATTGATACTAAAACCAGTACAGTCACATAGACATTCTCTGAGTGCCTGCAAGTCAACATTCGGGGCAGGATTACTGGTGCGCTGCAGCAGATAGTGAAACTAAAGTCGCTGCTTCTTTTAAATGTTGTTTTAATTTCTATGCTAGTTAGTCATTTTTCTTTATTTTGTTCTTCTGGGCTGCACTTCCAGCTGCTTTGTGGGACACGGCACAACGCGCTTTAACATTAATTACGTCTTGAGGAGGTTGACTTTCGCGACGGTGGAACGAGATGGTCGCACACACAGACACACCTTCACGCAAACGTACACACACACACATTCACAGACACACACATGATCACGGTCAATACCGGGCGCGGCCACCTTCACCGCTGCTGCTCACTGCTCCCCTCACCTCCCAGAAGGGGATCAAGGGTGATGGGTCAAATGCAGAGAATAATTTCGCCACACCGAGTGTGTGCGTGACAATCATTGGTACTTTAATTTAACAGGTGGATTGTTCCATGCCGGATTATAGCAAGCATCGTTGCTTCCCTACTAGTGTTGTCCCGATACCAATATTTTGGTACAGTATTTCGATACTTTTCGATACTTTTCTAAATAAAGGCGACCACAAAAAATTGCATTATTGGCTTTATTTTAACAAAAAATCTTAGGGTACATTAAACATATGTTTCTTATTGCAAGTTTGTCCTTAAATGAAATAGTGAACATACTAGACAACTTGTCTTTTAGTAGTAAGTAAGCAAACAAAGGCTCCTAGTTTAGCTGCTGACATATGCAGTAACATATTGTGTCATTTTCCATTCTATTATTTTGTCAAAACTCTGAGGGACAAGTGGTAGAAAATGAATTATTAATCTACTTGTTCATTTACTGTTAATATCTGCTTTGTTTCTCTTTTAACATGTTCTATGGGGGGGACCGGTACTTTTTAGAGGCGGTATAGTACCGGATATGATTCATTAGTATCGCGGTACTCTACTAATATCGGTATACCATACGACCCTATTCCGTACTGTTTACTTCTGCGGAAACTTCTCAACAGACATTTCTGCCATGTTTGATTGAGGAAATATGCTAATAGCTAATATCCGTGATCGAACTCAAATTAATCGCGATCAACGATCACGTTCATATGATCGCCCATCCCTAACCCTATGTTTACAGTTTTGTGTTGCCTGGTCGTAAGGGGCAAGGGCGGGCAATTTTGACGAACACCAACAGTGATTCGCTCGAACATAGAAAGTTTCTGTTGGACATCTTCTCCTGTGAGCACTGACAGGCCTGATGATGCAAGTATGTTGTCCCTTGTTGCCTTATTGTACTATATTTTTGATTCTTGTCTTGAGTGTGTTTTTGTTTTTGTGCTGCAGAGCAGGAACCTGCTGCAAACCAGTTTTTAACTGAGTCAGGCCGCATTAACCGTTTCTTTTAATCTTTTTTGTTTCATAAATGAATATGAAAAAGTTGCAAAGCTATATATAGATAGTAAAATGTGATTACTCATCGACAGTTTTCTTTGAAGACCGTCACCTTTCATGAAAGTAAAATCACTGGAAAGACTCCAAAATAATCCGGAAATGCTAGTAAACAAAAGGGTTATATAATCAACACGATCACTCGCCATGCCGCGTGCAATGTAGAACAAGGAAGAACTATAAATGCACGACTACAAGTATATTGAAACAAAAATGACACGCCAATGTGTATATAAGATAAACAAAAGAAGGCTATTTAGTTTGCTTTTGTTTCATCCGAAATGTATCTCCAAAAGACTTATGTTGTGCTGTGGCGCTACATAAAAAAAATAAAAAAATAACTTGACCGTCTGGGTCAATCAAAGCTGTTCATTCAAATTAATTGAAATCAATTTAATCGGTAGTCCGCCCACAAAAACACCACAATCCTAACATGTAACATGCCTTATAAAAAGAAAAACAAACTTTGAGATGATAAATATTGTGTGAAAACGATACAACAGAATGTACCACAAACAACTACAGTAGTTTTATGAAGTGATGTAATAATCTTGTACAGCATTTACATTGGAGAGTGGACTTCTAAGTTATCTCCTTCCAGCTGCTTCTCTGTCAAACACACCATCAGCAGCTTCTCCATATTTTCATGGATACATTTAGACATTATTTTAACATCCTTAGCTGCCTTTAGACTCCTCCTGCTTCACTATGGAGTATCAGCCTACCATTGCTGAAAATGCTTCCCTAAGTTAGCTATACACTCTGTCATTTCTTGATGATTCCTCTCTTTAATTCAATTAATATCATCCACTTCTTCTCAGCACTGTCCTTCACACTCACTTTCTTCCTTCTCATGGTTGGAAAACAAACGTAATGTCCATCTCTAGCTATAATCTAATGTTTGTGAGTAAAACCAGATGTTTTGGTTGGATCTTACGGAGTTCACTGTTGCATTTGCTACACCAACTAATGGTAAATGGTAAATGGGTCGTACTTGTATAGCGTTTTTCTACCTTTTTTTTTAAGGAACTCAAAGCGCTTTGACACTATTTTCCACATTCACCCATTCACACACACACATTCACACACTAATGGCAGGGAAGCTTGTAAATCAAATTGTTGCTTGCAACTTTAAGCAAAACAATTAGCTCTTATCTCAAAACACTCTTAAGTTCGGGTACCACTGTATATTGCAAGAGGAAACAGTGGACTTTAATTAGTTTTGCATATTTTATTTTGATTAAACTGATAGTGAAAAATGTCCAAAGTTGTTCCTCAGTCAACTGCAGCCTTTTCTGAATAATTTCCTATATCGGGCAACAAGTATTGCGTATCATTAGCTAATTTAATAAGAAACCCAATGGTAGATCAAAGTCTTCTTCCTTTTATTGCTGTTTTGCCATTAAACCACAGTTATAAAGCTAGCTAAGGCGTTACGTAATTGCCACCAAGAATCATATGCCCTCTATTGAAAGGCATCACAGTGGCATCGCTCCACAAAGCGTCCGCTTGTGTTGTTTGTTTGCCTCATTTTGCATAACTTGTGTAGTTGAGGGCATGTGACAGCGGGAGGGAGAGGGATGAGAAATGGACCAAATCGAGACAAAGATCTTTTGTGTCTTGCAGTCTTCCCCTCCTCTTGTTTCCTTGGATATTTTGTTAGCAAACCTAATCCACAGTTTAACTGCAAATGACTTGATTTCATGCGGATCTGTTGGGAAAAAGGTCTGGAAAGACCACCCCAACACAAGATTAGAATACCACAATAATCAACAAAGTGTGTGTGTGTGTAATTATGAATGTTGATCAAGATAGAGATGTGTTGTACTTGGGTTATGCTTGCTTGAACCAGTTAGATTTTTTACGCTGACCAATGTTTCTCACTGTCGCTCGCACTGATCGGAAAGTCGTAGCCTCCCGGGATTTTCCACATTTGACGACGTTCCTAGAAATTGTGTTTGCATAGAAACAAACTTGCGCCTACACTGATAGCCCCTCGTGTGTAGCTAAATGCCCAGAAATAAGGAACACAAAATGGACTGACACCAGACTGATTAATCGATTACCGTATTTTTCGGAGTATAAGTCGCACTGGAGTATAAGTCGCACCTGCCGAAAATGCATAATAAAGAAGGAAAAAAACATATAAGTCGCACTGAAGTATATGTCGCATTTTTGGGGGAAATTTATTTGATAAAATTCAACACCAAGAATAGACATTTGAAAGGCAATTTAAAATAACTAAAGAATAGTGAACAACAGGCTGAATAAGTGTATGTTATATGAGGCATAAATAACCAACTGAGAACGTGCCTGGTACGTTAACGTAACATATTATGGTAAGTGTCATTCAAATAACTATAACATACAGAACATGCTATACGTTTACCAAACAATCTGTCACTCCTAATCGCTAAATCCCATGAAATCTTATACGTCTAGTCTCTTACGTGAATGAGCTAAATAATATTATTTGATATTTTACGGTAATGTGTTAATAATTTCACACATAAGTTGCTCCTGAGTATAAGTCGCACCTCCGGCCAAACTATGAAAAAAACTGCGACTTATAGTCCGAAAAATACGGTAAATCAGTTAAAAAAACTTTGATTTATATTCTGTTGCTTCTATTAATCATCAAAACAGGTAGGACACATAATGGAAAGCCTTTGTTTATTTGCCTAAAATATGCATTGAGGCTATAAAGCAGGGGTGTTGGACTCATTTTTATTGAGGGCCACATTGCAGTTATATGGTGGCCCTGAGAGGGCCGTTTGTAACAGTGAATAATACATGAATATAGATGTATGGATTTGCTTCATTACATTATTACACAATTGACTATGCATTTGATGAGAATATTATAAATATATTTGACAAGATAAATCTGCTATATTGACATATAGAGCCGGTGAGCTGCTGCATCGCTACTGAGTTGGTAAAAGTTAATTATATTTATAAATCATGCCTCTCACCTGGGTAGTGGAAAATTGTGGCCATAAACTGAGAAGATGATCAACTTTGACATTCAACTTGGACCCAAAACGGTGCGAAAGTCACAAAAGAAACGCTCGTTTACGGCTACTTTTTTTTTTTTCTACTTTTTTTTTTTTACCTCTGGGTGGATTATGATTAATTCTTCATTTAAACAGGACTATATGAACATACCATCCAAGTGAGAGCAGATATTGTACAGTAAGTGATTGTTTTTTTACGTTCGTAATTTATATTTCTTGTTTAGCAATAGTGCTGCATAATGCTTGCTGGAGCTGGTTAGCACACAACTTCTAAAACTTGTAGCCCATCCTTCTTTTCAGGCTTAAAATATACGGTTCCGCATCATTATTTGTCCCAAAATAGTCTTTAGTGGCTCTCATTAAGTCTGCCATGGTTAGTAGTGGTGTTGTTGTAGAGAAAAGCGAACCTTGTGATCCATCCATCCATCAATTTTCTACCGCTTGTCCCTTTTGGGGTCGCGGGGAGTGCTGGAGCCTATCTCAGCTGCATTTGGACGGAAGGCGGGGTACACCCTGGACAAGTCGGCACCTCATCGCAGGGCCAATATGTCTGCAATATTAATACACTGCGTATGGTTGAAATGCCCAAAATACCTGAATATTACAGGATATTATGAACATGCCTACTACTACATTACATATATACAGTACTTAGAGCATGTATATAAAACGTTAAATGAGGTTTTTGGAGGTTTTTCAGAGCGCCTCCTAGGCGGAATAGAGCCACTCCCATTAGCTCCATTGTTAGCTAACTTTTGCTAACGTTTATTTACGAGTTAGAGTGCATAAAAAATACCTTGTCTTACATAAGGATCGTGAATGATAGGCAGAATTCCCCAAAAAGTGCAGTTACTAGAGATGTCCGATAATGGCTTTTTTGCCGATATCCGATATTCCGATATTGTCCAACTCTTAATTACCGATAGGGGGTAGCGGGGGTGTATATTGTAGCGTCCCGGAAGAGTTAGTGCTGCAAGGGGTTCTGGGTATTTGTTCTGTTGTGTTTATGTTGTTGTACGGTGCGGATGTTCTCCCGAAATGTGTTTGTCATTCTTGTTTGGTGTGGATTCACAGTGTGGCGCATATTTGTAACAGTGTTAAAGTTGTTTATACGGTCACCCTCAGTGTGACCTGTATGGCTGTTGACCAAATATGCCTTGCATTCACTCGTGTGTGTGTGAAAAGCCGTAGACATTATGTGATTGGGCCGGCACGCCCCCAATATTGTTGTCAGGGTGGAAATCGGGAGAAATTCGGGAGAATGGTTGCACCGGGAGATTTTCGGGAGGGGCACTGAAATTCGGGAGTCTCCCGGGAGGGTTGGCAAGTATGACTGGGAGACGCAACTGTTCTGTACTTCTCCCTACGTCCGTGTACCACTCTGTACAGCGGCGTTTTGAAAAGTCATCAATTTTACTTTTTGAAACCGATACTGATAATTTCCGATATTACATTTTATAGCATTTATCGGCCGATAATATCGGCAGTCCGATATCATCTGACATCTCTAGCAGTTACCCTTTAATATTGCGTGTTTGTATGTGATATATACAATTTATGGATGGATGATGGACAAGTGCATTACAGTGTACACATATATAACAAGTAGGACTGTCAAAGTCAATGCTATAATAACGAGTTAACAGTAATCCCCTTTAACGGCACTATTTTTTTATGTAAAATTAACGTGCACACATCATGTGTGACCTTCGTCCTACACTGTGAGTTGGGGAAAATGCACAGGCGCCCCAGTCACAAGCATTAAGTGAATATGGTCGCATGCCGCGTTTGATGAGGACCCACGGTAACGGACGCTGTCCCTCACAGTGCGACGAAAACCTAATTTGTGTGACGATGTCACTTGTCAGCTGTTGTCGAGATCTCAGGATGCAGAAAAGGCAAGCGTCATGCAGGCAGAAGGTCTATTAATTAAGAACCAGGCAAAAGTGATTTAAGACAGGTCTAACAGGAAGGTAAAATGCAACAAAAAACTGGCATACACTATATAATGAACCAGCACTCAAGGAGGGAACAAGATGGCCCATAATGGAACAGGTGTGCTGGCAGGACAAGAAACAAAAAGTAAAGGTGCTAAAGAACACAGAGACCAAACTGACAAAAGCACCAGAACAGGAAGTGATACTAAACAGAGGAAAATAACAAAATCCAAACTGTCATGTGGGATCCTGACAATTTGCTCTAAATTTATAATGATATATTTTTTTAAATACATAGAATTGCAAGGTGTTAGAAAGCAGACTTAACCTAATATGTTGTTATTACATTATCTTAATATAATAGGTCGGTAATGATGCTGCAATGGTTAGCATAGGCCACGCAGTCAGGAGATCGGGAGATTTGGGTTACAACATCCGTTTGGATGTCTCTGTGTGGGGTTTGCATGTTCTCCCCGAGTGTGCGTGGTTTTTTTTTTGGTTCTCTGGTTCCTCCCACATTCCAAAAATATGCATGTTAGGTTAGACCGGGGGTCAGCAACCCGCGGCTCTCGAGACGCATGCGGCTCTTTAGTGCCACCCTAGTGCTCCCTGGAGCATTTTTAAAAAAGGATTGAAAATGGAAAAAAATGGGGAGGAAATACAAACAAACGCAACAGTTTGTTTACATGTAAAATCTTCCACTCCTTTCTCTGACTTTGTCCACCAAATGTTTTATGCTGTGCCTGTTGGAGAGCTAATCAGGCATATTTGTTCAGCCCATGACTGCAAGCTAATCAATGCTAACATGCTATTTAGGCTAGCTGTATGTACATAATGCATCATTATGCCTCACTTGTAGGTATATTTGAGCTCATTTAATATCCCTTACTTTTATCCTCTTTGTATATAATTTAATTTTGCATGCCTCATGACACATTATCTGTATGTAATATTGGCTGCATTTCAGATAGTTGTTTGTGTGCCATGTTGTTCCAGACCACAGCAAACATTACCTAGCTTGCCAAAGATTGTACTAAATCTATTAAAAGAAGACAGCCTGTCGTTTCCTGTAACTTGGACACACACATCTATACCTTTGGCCATTAAAAGCCAGTAGTTTCCAGGAGTTATCTCGCCTTCTGAGTAGCCTCTGATTTACTAATGGTTTCTAATGTTGTAAAAATGTGTAGAATAAATATTAAATTTCAACATTTCTGTCAACGAAGATTTGCTTCAGCCTGCAACACAGTCATTTTGATAGTAGGCTAATATAGCTAATATATACACTTACATCATGTGTTGTCTTCATTATAATACTTATATACGGCTTTTCATTTTTTGCATCAAAACTATGAATAAACACATGTAGAGTTAGATAGATAGATTGTACTTTATTGATTCCTTCTGGAGAGTTCCCTCAGGAAAATTACATTTCCAGCAGCAGTGTACAGAATTGAGATCGAATTTAAAAAGTAAATAATGGGGGTTTAAATGGAAATAAAATAGAAAAATATTACAATAAAAATAAAAAGCAACAATAAGAATAAAACTATAACAGTAAAAATAAGAATGTAACAAGAGAAACTAGGCAGTAGTGACCAGAAATTATGTACTTAACAAAAAAAGGTGAAATAACCGAAAACATGTTTTATATTCTAGTTTCTTCAAACCCTTTGCTCTGATTACGGTTTTGCACACTCTTGGCATTCTCTTTGTGAGCTTCAAGAGATAGTCACCTGAAAGGGTTTTCACTTCACAGGTGTCATAGTTTTGATGCCTTCAGTGACAATCTACAATGTAAATAAAGTTAAAGTCCCAATGATTGTCACACACACACTAGGTGTGGTGAAATTATCCTCTGCATTTGACCCATCTCTCACCCATGAGGTGAGGGAAGCAGTGAGCAGCAGCGGTGGCAGTGCCCGGGAATAATTTGGTGATTCAACCCCCAATTCCAACCCTTGATGCTGAGTGCCAAGCAGTGAGGCAACGGCTCCCATTTTTTTGTAATCTTTGGTATGACTCGGCCGGGGTTTGAACTCA
The DNA here is from genome assembly GCF_033978785.1 of Entelurus aequoreus. Lineage (NCBI taxonomy): Eukaryota > Metazoa > Chordata > Actinopteri > Syngnathiformes > Syngnathidae > Entelurus > Entelurus aequoreus. The sequence continues at coordinate 16,568,620 of NC_084757.1, read as the reverse complement.
CAACCTCCCAGTCTCAGGGCAAACACTATAACCACTAGGCCACTGAGCTGGTAGTCATGAAAATAAAGAAAATGCATTGAAATGAGGTGTGTTCAAACTTTTGGCCTGCACTGTATGATATTGCTTCATGCTCAGTCGGCAAACGCAGATCATTTGCATTAAAGCTACAGACACACAGTCTATTGTCCACAATTCTAGCCTTGATGCTGGAATTCAGACATGTTTATCTTTTTTTGCACCAACAGGAGAAGAGACCAATGTCACATGGTTCATTTTGACATGTTATGTGACAATCCAGAGGGAATCTGGGCCGAGTTTAGCGATAAACCCACCTTTTAGTTCATCGACGACACCAGAGACTGTCAATGACCCTGCACAGGAAATAAAAAGTGGTATTGATGGGTGGATGATTGCTCACAGAAGAAGTGGCGCTACTTGTGTTGTGCTCCTCCCTATTGCTCCTTTTCCCTCCTGCAACACTCAAGAGATGACGCATCAGTATTGCCGCCGAGCTTACAGGAAGTGGCTCGAGCTTTTGATAGGTCAGCAGGAGGACGCTGCACAGTAGCCACTCTGACAACATGCATAGCTGAACCATGGCCAGGCTCAGCAACACTCGCAGCGTTTTGATGACATCATCACACGATTACCCCCCCCCCCCCCAAGCCCCCTCTCTGTCTCTCATTCTTTTCCTCTCCTCTCCCGCCTCCCTCTGTTTACTGTCGAAACGAGCTCTCTCTCTCCGAGGGGCGTCAGTGAAAGAACAAGAGCTCGCTCGGGAAGAGGAGGGGCTGCTTGTGAGCGAATGGGGAGGGAGAATGCTTTGGCGGGGGGGCTGGCTGTACTAGCAGGCTAGGACTGGCAAATTCACACACACAGGAAGAGCACAGCAGAGGAAATATTGCCCTGTATTGTTATTACAATTGGCTCCAACTACAGTTTAAGTCACTTTTTGTCCTTTTGGTCTGTCTGGATTTTTCCACGCTTGTCATGAGGGACTTGAAGGATTGGCAAGGGGGCAGCGGGAGCTCTGGTGTATTTCGTCTCTAACCTGGCGATGCCCTCTGGCCTCTTTGCCCACAATTTGGGACAAACAGTGTGGTGACACCTCACAGGTCCTCAGTGCCGACGCTCGTTTCAGGATGACACTTGTGACCGCCGCCTGCGGTGGGTAGCACCGGAAACCACCGCTGTGGAAGAGAAGCTCCAAGTTTCTAATCAAACAAAGGTCGACGACAGGCTTCCGGGATGAGCGTGACAGTTGAGGTCCGTGAAGTGAAACTGAGCCCACGCGTGTGACTATTCCTTGCCTTCTGACGATGCCAAACTTTTGAAAGGCACCATGCTGAGCCTGCAGGATTCGGTCTTCTTCGAGATCAGCATCAAATCTCTGCTGAAGTCTTGGAGCGGCAGCTGTGAGTACCTTGACCATGTTTACATACCGCACTCGGCTCGCCGCGCTTATCTGCGCAAGCGTTGAGCATTCTTGCATCGGAGTTCCAAGCTTTTGAGCTCCCCTATCTGCCGCTACCTGTGCAAGGCAAAGATAACTAATGGAGTGTCAAGATGACTGATTGTATTTAGTCCGGGTTTAGTCAGGCTTGCCTTGATGCATGGCGCAGGTGGCCGCGTTTAACCCCTTCCTTATTACCTTCCATTTTCCGCCAATAAAAGCTCTCCATTGATGAGAATCTCCTAATGGATATCAGATGACTTAACTCTAAGTACGTTCTCTGATGCTTTTATTCACTGTCCACTCTTGTATTTGCCACCCAAATCTACTTTGTTAGTTTCATTTAGCAGCACTCAATGCAGCCTTATAGTGCCTTCTTCCGCCACCACCTCCTCCTCCTCCTCCCCACTACATGCTTTTATAAGCCTGCGCTCCATCCCTCTGGGGCAGCTAATGTTTCCCGACCATCGATCCGTCTCCCGGCGCTGTCCTGTTATTAGCTTCCCAACATTACTCCAGAAATCCAAAAGGCACTTGCGCCATAGTCTAGCTGCGGTGCACCGGCACTGTTCTTATTGCACCAGTGTTTGGCCTATTGCTACATAGATTTGCTGTGAGTGTGTAACCTCGGCCACAAATCAGATCTTCAAGTCTCAAAGATGTGTTTTTGCTGCGCTCCGTGCTCATAGCATTTTATTCCTCTATTGTGGTAACTAAATAGACTCACTGTCTTCATATCTTATCTAATTAATGCCTATAAACTCTGCAACGATGACCTTATAAATTGATACTTAAGCACACTGATGACTCATCATTTTGTGCAATGTCGTGATTAAGATGCAGTTCAGTACTTGTATGGATTTTAGAATGTGTTCACACTTTTGTTTTCTCAGCAATAAAATAGGTGCAAAGTCGCCACCAGCTTTGGTGAAAGTGAAAAAAACTTTAAAAACCATAGTGTTGTCTCTGAGAGACATACTGTAATTTTTTTTGTTTCATACGGTGGTATTTGTACTGGCTGATATGTTTAAAAAGATTTGTGACAACTGCTTCTGACATAACTTATTTATCTGTGATTTGCCTCTTCATTTGCCTATGCTGCTTTTTGTCTTTGGTCCCCACACAGCTTCACACTGAAGGGAACTAAACCACAACAGAAATCAAAATTTCAAGGGTTTTTGGGCTGTTTGTTTTGTGCGCAGTAGTCTGTTTTGAGTGAAGGAAAATTTTGGTGTGTGAACACAGCCTCAAACTTGATAAGTAAGTAATATGCAACATGGTAAAGTAGCAAAAGAGTGTAGCTTTAGCACATCATTTTAATACTCATGCGGAAAACTCTCGAAAAACACTCGTATGCCCGCATAACATGAACATTTTTCAATGAGTTACAGCATGTGCATATTGTGCAAGGAACTCCAACAATGTACAAATACGAGACATTTTAAGAAACTGCATGCTGAAGAATGAAATGGAATGCTGAGAACTACAGGATCTATCAAGTATATTGGATGAGTGTATTTATTATTAGATATTAGGTTATTAACTATATGTCCTGCATTTTAAATCTGTGAATACGTTATCTATTCTTACTAATCATTAAAAAATGGTAAGATAGGAACATTAATCGCTGAGTCTTGGAGATTGGGTAGGATTAGGTACCCTCTCCTTGCCAGGTATACCTGTGAATATTTCAGGTCATTGTACAGATCTCAACTAAATGGTTCAGATTGTCTTAGTAAATGTTTTCCCTCTCATCCGAGCAGGCTTCATCAGTTCATCCTCTTAGATCTGGATAGAACAGCCTTAGTCTGATGGAATAGTGCTGGATGTGTTTAGCCTGCATTGTGGGGACATGTCCCAACATGCCGCGCAAGGTTAATTTTCGGGCTAGTTGAATTTTGAAACAGTAAATATGTGAATGTTCCTTAACGTAACTTTGTGAAGCATGTTCAAAATGAACTAAATTCAATTCTTGTAGGAGTCGTCCATAGTTTTACCCCCAAAAAGCTGACAAGATTGAAGAGGGTTTGTATTGTCTCACTAATATCATTGCTCTAACTTAGTAACATGTATCTAATGACATAATGACAACTTAGATTTAGTTCAGTGGATCAGAATGTGGCCACGTATCACTCTGCATGTTGCCATGCACTCGGGATGGAGATGTATTTATGTATGACAAACAGCCGTTTGGCTTTGTCATCAATACTGAAACATGCAGTCTGCGCTCAATCTTGGGATGTAACGATAAATAGTAACAATGATAACCGCAGTGAAACCCTTAATGGTTAGAATTCCCATTTTAAATTAAAATTATCGAAAAACCGAGATTGAAAACTGCCCTATGATACATTTACAGATTGACTAGCGCCAGCTCGCTAGCTTAAATGCTAACATGAAATAGAGAGACATTAACGTCTTTCCCCGTTAGGAGACGTCATACCCCAGTCTATACTTATATAAACACTGCTGTATGAGCAACTAAGCTATTCAATTGTGCACATTGAACCTACAAGCTGTGCTCTCTTTTTGTGTCTCTTAGAGCAGTGGTTCTCAAACTCTGGTATGGGTACCACTAGTGGTACGCAGGCTCCATCTAGTGGTACGCCAAAGACTCACTTAATTGAGTGTTGTAATGATGCGACTTGAGCCGTTATCACAGTGTTACTGTTCAAACTGTGTGTAATGTTAGAGTGGCCAAAAATATTGAAAAACTTGTTAAATAAAACCATTGCTTTGTTTTTATGACTAATTAGGCCTACTACGCTACAGTATTTTAATGTTGGTCATTAAGGTTGTACTTTAAAAACCAAGTTTTATTTATCTATTTTTGTTTTTTTTCATGTCGGAACAATGTTGTGTGTTTGTTTTTTTTAAATAGACACAGACAAAAACAAGTAGTTTCTGTATTAATTATGAGCAAATCGTAGAAGTATCAACTTCAAAGCATTGCAATCCATAAACTTTAGGAAAAGAAGATGTAAACAAAACACTGTTGGAGAAGCTACCAGGTATTTACTGTTGTTAGCTCTGGTAGAAACAAACTGCAGAGAAAGGCAAGCTGTGCATCACGTAGATGCAAATATAACACCAGAGTAACACAAGTGCAAGATACAAGTAAATGCCACCAAGTAAACTGAACAGCAGCTTCAGTGTAGAAGCTCAAATACTTTTCATAATCCCATTCTGCTGGTTAATGTGCAGATAGGTCTTCATCTTTAGCAACAATGAACAGTGCAGTAGATGATGTGATTACCTCGCAAAGTCTTTCAAATGTGTGTCCTTGTATTGCCAGTCAGTAGCGCTGCTAGCATTAGCATCCCTATCTCCCTCATCGCCTGCTTGAGTGCCTTCATGCCGTCACAACAGGTGTACTCAGATTAGTCATGCTGCCGCTACTTTATCGCTGCTTTCCAAGCGTTACAAACATCCGAACATTCACCACACTTTAGATTTAATATTGGCGAGCCAAGTTTTTTTTGAGGTGCTACTTGTAGAAAAAAAATTGACAACCACTGTCTTAGAGTGATCTATCTTTCCTCAGAGGAAAAGAGACACAGGCGTTTTTACGATGTGTTCAAGGACCGCTAAACAGAGTTGGACACAACGTCCGCCAGAAATAATGAATAAAAATAGTTTTTATTTGTTACGCACTTTTTACTCAAAAAACCCATAAAGTTTTAAAGTACAAACCAATGTTTAAAAAGCAATAAAAGCTTAGTCGTTAAAACAGATGAAATACTTAAGACTAAAGCACTAACAGTGAAGCATAAGAAACACAAAACATGCAAAATAGTGGGTTTTCTAACATTGTGTCTATTAATTTTTGGTTATGTTTTGTTACTTGGTCAAAAGATATTAGTGTGTGCATAAGTAAATGTTTAACATATTCAACAATACCATTATAATAATGATAACCGTGGTAAATAAAGTCTAAATAACAATGGTATGGCATTCTAATATCGTTACATTCCTTCCCTACCTCCCAGTTAATCATTTCCTCAATGGACTGCTCAAGAAATTATTCAGAAAACCTTTATTTATATACTTTATTTCAGCCCAGATAATAGATGGAGAATACATATATAATTGTCCTGAGTTTTTTCCAACATCTTATTTGCTCAAGGTCCTATATTATCCTTGTTTTGGTTGTAAGTAGTAAACCAGTAGCTCACCCGAGCCTGAACATGTTGTTACACACGATAACACAATTGGCACTGCCACGACACAGACATTAGTAGTGGGTCTTTTGTCGGTTTAAAAAAAAAAAACAGGACTCACAGCCCTGCATTCCAAGCGTATGTGTGATTGTGCTGTTGTTTCTGGTTGTCTTGACAGTGGAAGCGAACGGGCCGCTGGGAGTTTTTTTTAATTTTAACTGTGACAAGGTGGAGTCGCTGCGCTAATAGTTGTGTAATCGTGTGTTTCCTAAGTGCAGCCATGGAAGAATGGGGGCTTGCACACTGTCAGAATATTCCTCCGGGAACAAAATAGAAAATGAAGAAAAAAGAATAATTATGCGGAAACCTTAAATCAGCAACTTGTATTAAAACCCTTCATGGCTGAAATGTTTACAACGTTCTGATATTAGTATTCTATTGCTTAGCAAGTCTGTTGTTTTATGACAGGAATACTACTTTTGGGCAGGTTGAAAGCCACATTTTGGGTTTTTGTATTTGGGTGAGTGAAGTAGGATTGCACAAAAAACTTAAACCTTCATTCTGGAAGTTTTGTGAAAGGAGGCAAATGATGTTGGCAGGATTTTGATAGATTTTTGTGGAAAGTTGTGAACTAACAATTATTCATTTGATGTACACTACCGTTCAAAAGTTTGGGTTCACCCAAACAATTTTGTGGAATAGCCTTCATTTCTAAGAACAAGAATAGACTGTCGAGTTTCAGATGAAAGTTCTCATTTTCTGGCCATTTAGAGTGTTTAATTGACCCCACAAATGTGATGCTCCAGAAACTCAATCTGCTCAAAGGAAGGTCAATTTTGTAGCTTCTGTAACAAGCTAAACTGTTTTCAGATGTGTGAACATGATTGCACAACGGTTTTCTAATCATCAATTAGCCTTCTGAGCCAATGAGCAAACGCATTGTACCATTAGAACACTGGAGTGATAGTTTCTGGAAATGGGCCTCTATACACCTATGTAGATATTGCACCAAAAACCAGACATTTGCAGCTAGAATAGTCATTTACCACATTAGCAATGTATAGAGTGTATTTCTTTAAAGTTAAGACTAGTTTAAAGTTATCTTCATTGAAAAGTACAGTGCTTTTCCTTCAAAAATAAGGACATTTCAATGTGACCCCAAATTTTTGAACGGTAGTGTATCATCTCAATCAACTTAGTTTAATATGCATTACTGCAGTGGTTCTCAAATGGGGGTACGCGTACCCCTGGGGGTACTTGAAGGTATGCCAAGGGGTACGTGAGATTTTTTTTTTAATATTCTAAAAATAGCAACAATTCAAAAATCCTTTTATAAATATAAATAAAAAACAATCTTTTTTTCCAAATAGTTCAAGAAAGACCACTACAAATGAGCAATATTTGCACTGTTATACAATTAGTCAATCAGAAACTGATTACATAGTACTGTATTTTACTTCTTTATCTCTTTTTTTCAACCAAAAATGCTTTGCTCGGATTAGGGGGTACTTGAATTAAAAAACAATTCACAGGGAGTACATCACTGAAAAAAGGTTGAGAACCACTGCATTACTGGATAGAATGAAACTGTCATGTTGATCTGGTTGGCATACATTTTGCAGATTAATGCCATGTGCCACAAAATAGTCTCATACTCATCATATTGCCAGTCCATTGCAGGCCTCCCTTGGAAAAGAATGGTATTTTGGAATACGACATGTCCTATAGCGGGGGTCAGTAACCCGCGGCTCTAGAGCTGCATGTGGCTCTTTAGTGCCGCCCTAGTGGCTCCCTGGACCTCTTTCAGAGATGTGTGAAAATGAAAAAAGATGAAGAAAATGTTTTTGTTTGTTTTAATATATTTTCTGTAGGAGAACAAACATGACACAAACCTTCGTAATTGTTAGAAATCCCACTGTTTATATTAAAGATGCTTCACTGATGAGAGTATTTGGCAAGCACTGTTTTGTCCTACTAATTTCAGCGATCTTTGAACTCATCGTAGTTTGTTGACATGTACAATTTTCTCCGATGCTGCTACAGAAAGACGTGTTTTTATGCCACTCCTTCTTTGTCTCATTTTGTCCACCAAATATTTTATTCTGTGCGTGAATGCACAAAGTTGAGCTCTGCTAATTTTATTGATATGCTGGAGTGCTTATCAGGTAAAATCCATGACTGCAAGCTAATCGATGCTAACATGCTATTTAGGCTAGCTGTATGTACGTATTGCATCATTATGCCTCGTTTGTAGGTATATTTGAGCTCATTTAATTTCCTTTAGTTATGTTCTCTGTGTATTTAATTTATATTTTCATGTCTCATGACACATTGTATGTAATGAGGCTGCATTTCTCATAGTTGTGTGTGCCATGTTGTTCCAGACCACAGCAAACATTACCCAGCCTGTAAAGATTGTAACAAATCCATTAGAAGACAGCCTGTCGTCTCCTTGAACCTGGACACACACATATACCTTTGGCCATTCTGAGCCAGTAATTTCCAGAAGTTATCTAATCCTGTCAGAAGCCTCCATTTTACTAATGATTTCCGATGTTGCAAAAATGTGTAGAATAAAAATTAAAATACAACATTTCTGTCAACGAAGATTAGCGTCAGCCTTTGATAGTAGGCTTATATAGACACGTACATCATGTGTTGCCTTTATTATAACACTTATATAAGACTTTTAATTTTTTGCGGCTCCAGACAGATTTTTTTTTTTTTTTTTTTGGTCCAATATTGCTCTTTCAATATTTTGGGTTGCCGACCCCTGTCCTATAGTGTTGGGATCCTCAACTACCGGGTATTCTCGTGGAGGACTTTTGTTTGCCATCATTTTAGATAAAAGATTAAAGTTTAAAGGAACTATCCAGAACTTTCCAAAATGACATTGAAAAGGTCGACTGGATTTACGGCGCAAGCCACTCCTAAAAAACAAGACTCGGCAGCATTAGGGATAGTAAAAACATGCTCTGCCTTTCATTCACGCTCATCAAACAACGCTCTCATCATCTTCTCTCTTTCTGTTCTCTTTATTTGACTGTTTCTGTCATTACAGCATTAACATGTTAAAAGTGAGAGTGCACCAATCAGCAGTCCAGCTTGGTCTGAGGTGGGAGAAAGATTAGGATGCGCACGGCACTGATTGGCTATTAGGGAAAAGCTGGCTATGTGACCTCATCATAGCACAGTAAACAAAGAGGGGGAGTCTTGAAAGGCCCTCTGTGCTGCTCGACATTGCTGGTGTTTTCTTTATACACTACATTGCACCATACTAGAAGAAGACAACTTAAATAAACCAGTTTACCATCAACTGCAGTGTTTTTCCTAGGATTGTTGAACGTTTCACTTAAATCTCTGCATAAACCTTGTTTATGTATGTATTAATTTAATTCGGCTTGTTTCCAACACCCCAAAATACGTGTAACGTGTCTCTCAGCATTTCAGTATATATAGCTAACACATTTTTAAAAGACTGCATGGTCCATATGTAACTGCTAGGGTCGTACGGTATACCGGTATTAGTATAGTACCGCGAAACTAATGAATCATATACCGCCTCTGAAACATACCGGTCGATATTACTATGATTACGTGGTTTTTTTTTTGGCACCACAACATTTTTTTAATTTTTTTGATATTATCTTTATAAACTCAGGAAATATGTCTGGACACATGAGGACTTTGATTTTGTGTATGATCCTGTAACTACTTGGTATCGGATTGATACCCAAGTTTGTGGTATCATCCAAAACAAATGTAAAGTATCAAACAAACAACAGAAGAATAAGTGATTATTACATTTTAACAGAAGTGTAGATAGAACATGTTAAAAGAGAAAATAAACAGATATTAACAGTAAATGAACAAGTAGATTAATAATTCATTTTCTACCACTTGTCCTTAATAATTTTGACAAAATAATAGAATGGAAAATGACACAATATGTTACTGCATATGTCAGCAGACTAATTAGGAACTTGCTTCCTACTACTAGACAAGTCGTCTTGTATGTTCACTATTTTATTTAAGGACAAACTTGAAATAAGAAACATATGTTTAATGTACCCTAAGATTTTTTGTTAAAATAAAGCCAATAATGTAATTTTTTGTGGTCCCCTTTTATTTAGAAAAGTATCAAAATAATTTTGGTAACGGTACCAAAATATGGGTATCGGGACAACACTAGTAGCTGCATGATTTGCATTTTTGCCAAACCTGAGTCTTGTGAGGAATATTTTCACTGCACGGTTAAACGAGTGTTTCTGGGAAGGGCAGAAACGGAACCAGACTCTTCCTGCGAGGCTTTATGTTGTTGCTCGCTGTTCTCTTGCAGCCATTGTGGGCTTAGACTGAAGGTTCTGCCACAGCTGTCACATAATTCTCACACACACTATTCAAAGTTATGACTGAAACCTGGCTGTGCGACAATGCCTTTTGTAGAGGTTTAGCGCCGTTTTCATAAACAAGTCTATTGAATAGTAAGTGGCCAATGTTTCTGTTCCTTGCAGGGTTGTTAAGAAGTGTATTTTTCTATGTAATATCATAAGACTCATTGCATTGTTATTATACAATAATTAATTTAAGTGATTCTTCACTCTAAACTTCCAAAATGTCAACTGTTTTTATTTCCCATTAGGTCTTTCCCGCCACAAATAGACTTTAATCTTACTGTTCAACCTCGTTCATAAACACATTATGATGGGACTGTCTGTCAAAGTAGTTTGACGCTTTAACTCTATACAGTACATGCCATCTTAACTCACATCATACCCACCTGATCTGCCAGGAGAATAAGAACACATAGGGATGAATATTGCCAACTTGGCGACTTTGTTGCTATATTTAGCGAGTATTCAGACACCCTCTAGACACTCTTTTGTAAGGACAAAGTGACTAGCGACATGTTAAGTGACATTTTCTGTTCTTATTGGACAATTTTGGAGACTAAGCACGAGTCACTCTTCTCAGTCTGGCTGTGTTTTCCTCCCTCATCCAAAACTACATTGGGCCTGATTTACTAAGATTCAAACACCAGTGTTTCCCACACATTCATTTGTTTGTGGCGGCCCGCCACGAAAGAATTACGTCCGCCACAAATAAAAAAATAAAATACAATTTTAAATAAAAAAAAAAAAAAAACTTTATTTTTTTTTTTTTTTTTTTTTTTTGTCCTCTCCAGCTTCTCAGGCAAATCATATAGTTGATGTAGATGCCCATATCGGCTGTTCAGATTTACTTTACAAAAGAGAAGTGTAGGATACTTCTCTTGTTGCCTTATTTGTATTTGACTTTATTATATGTATTTATATTAGAAACACAACATGTGTATATAACAAAGGGTGCAAAGTCTGCAGGCAGTAGGAAACACATGGTTAAGTGTAGGGAGTAAAACTGATGGCAGTCTAAAGTTCAAGATTTTTGGAGCTCTTTGTTCAGTGGATCAGATGTTTGATGAAGCTCTGTGTCTATCTACCACCACTACTGTTTTCTGTTTATTTGTTACTGACTGTGGCAGGACACCTCTGCCTCTGTTTCACTTTATGTTGCTGGTAAATAATATCGTTGTAGTAGTAGGCTAAAGTTAAATTATTTAGTATGCACTAATTAAAGGGGCAGAGCTTTGAGACATTTTAGCTTTTATATTTTATAAGATATATTTTTTGTAAGAACCACAATTAATAAATATATTTCAGTGAATAACTTATTGTTCAAATCTGTATATAAATATGTACATAAAGTGTTGTAATTATATTGTAAAATGGATTGATGGATGGATGGACGTTTAAAACAAAACTGTTATTATTAATTGGTAAGTATAAATTTTTTGAGCCTTTTTAGAGACAATCAAATCATTGTAGTAAATTATGCAAATTACTCAATGATGTCATGTTGACCACGCCCATAGCCACGCCCCCACCACCAGAGGTATCTTGGCAGTTTATGGGAAACACTGAACACCATACGCTAAGGTTGTACGGTATACTGGTACTAGTATAGTATCATGGTACTAATGAATCAAAAACGGTACTATACTCTGTTTGAAAAGTACCGGTTCGTCATATATTTTTTTTTACAGGCATGACGGCGCGTCGTCGTCACGTCATGACATTGCTGGTTTTACGAGCAAAGGAGCATGTTCGGCAGCGCACAATCACAGAGTACTTACAAGCAGACACAGTTTGTAGACAGAAATGGGAGAACGGACGCATTTTGACCTAAAAACTAAAGATAAAGGTGAAGCTAGCGAGTTAGCGGCTAATGTGGGGCGGTATAGCTCGGTTGGTAGAGTGGCCGTGCCAGCAACTTGAGAGTTCCAGGTTCGATCCCCGCTTCCACCATTCTAGTCACTGCCGTTGTGTCCTTCGGCAAGACACTTTACCCACCTGCTCCCTATGTAAAGCGCTTTGAGTCACTAGAGAAAAAGCGCTATATAAATATAATTCACTAATTCACTAATGTCCATCCACAGTAGGCAGTGTCGTAGCCACTTCTAAATCACTAATCTTCGCCATAATGGTGACAAATAAAGTAAGTTTCTTACAAGTATCATCCCTGCAGGACGAGGAATAGCTAAACATGCTTCACTACACACCGTAGGAGGATACAATAGCTCACTGGCGTCACAAAATAAACAAATGCCTTGGGTGAATCTGCACCTGACATCCACTGTAATTATACCAAGTACAAGGCACTGTAATTATACCAAGTACAAGAGCGTATGTAGTCGATACTACTATGATTACATCAATGTTTTTTATTAATTAATTATTACTTTTTTCTTTTTTAAAAAAAATTCATATTATATTCATAAACTCGGGAAAAACGTCCATGGACACATGAGAACTTAAATTATGACCAATGTATGACATTGTAAATACTTGGTATCGCATCGATACATACATTTGTGGTATCATCTAAAACTAATGTAAAGTATCTAAACAACAGAAGAATAAGTGTTGAACAGAAGTGTAAATGGAACATGTTGAAACAGAAAATAACCAGATATTAACAGTAAATGAACAAGTAGATTAATAATCATTTTTTACAGATTGCCCCTCATAATGTTGACAAAATAATAGAATGATAAATGACACATTATGTTACTACATACGTCAGCAGGCCAATTCGAAGTCTTTGTTTGCTTACTTACTACTAAAAGACAAGTTGTCTGGTATGTTCACTATTTTGTTTAAGGACAAATCGTTCTTCGATTGCAATAATAAACATATGTTTCATGTACCCTAAGATTTTTTGTTAAAATAAAGCCAATAATGCCATTTTTTTTGGGTCCCTTTTATTTAAAAAAGTATCGAAATACATTTTAGTACAGAGGCCACCCTACCATGCGCTAAACAGCATGTGCAATCTATAAAATAGCATGTACTATTAGTGTTGCCACAATTTACTAACACTCTGTGTGCACTTGTAATATTGTGCAGACAGCTTTATTTAAATGAGGCATCAGCAGGTTAGTGCGTGTGCCTCACAATACGAAGGTCCTGGGTATGATCCTGCGCTCGGGATCTTTCTGTGTGGAGTTTGCATGTTCTCCCCGTGACTGCGTGGGTTCCCTCCGGGTACTCCAGCTTCCTCCCACCTCCAAAAACATGCACCTGGGGATAGGTTGATTGGCAACATTAAATTGGCCCGAGTGTGCGAATGTGAGTGTGAATGTTGGCTGTCTATCTGTGTTGGCCCTGCGATGAGGTGGCGACTTGTCCAGGGTGTACCCCGCCTTCTGCCCGAATGCAGCTGACCGCTTGACCCTGAACGGGACAAGCGGTTGAAAATGGATGGATGGATCACCAAGAAGACACTCATTCATGTTATCATACTCCCACTTGTGGCATTTTGCTATGTTGTCAAACAAGCAGGAGACATGTACCACTTTTTATAGGCATTTTGAAGCAGTCATGCAG
>NC_084757.1:16450082-16550082 GCF_033978785.1 Entelurus aequoreus | reverse complement strand
ACTGTACATTGTGCAATTTTGCAAACAGCAACTATGAAAATTTTAATCAATTTTGTGGAATAATAAGCTTGTTTATTTTTTCAGGAAGAACACGTGACTTTTCTCACTAATTACGGTGTCTCGGCTGTGGAAAACACTGCGGAGAACACTTCTCAGACAGACAGGACTTGAACACCTTCAAACAAGACTGACTGGCATTCATTTCATTTTTAATAATAGAAGGTTTTACATTGAGGCGCTAACATAATAGGCGCAGTTAGTTGGTTAGTAAGTTAGTTAGTTAACAGCAGACAACATACTTGGGTTGCCATATTAGCTGCGAGTGCAGATTCCCTCATAGATGGAATCAAAAATCTGTAATTGTTTATAGAGTTTCACACACTGTGTGTGCTAACGTTTCTGGTTTAAATTCTTCACTTTGATGAAATCTCCACTTTGCAAGTATTGCAAGTTGCCCTCTTGTCATCCTTTCTCTTGAAAAACTTTCCAGTATTTGTGCTACTTCCGCACCGTGCATGGTTTTGGAGCATTACCAAAACTGGCAAATATCGAAATACTGGGAAAGAACCGATTTTCAATTCCCATCCGTAGCACTGGAACTACCCCCCAACGCCACGTCAGACCATGCTGGCACGACACCCGGCTCACCGTTATTCCCTGACCTCTGAACCTCTGCCCTCTCCGCCCCGCAGCTTCAGCGCCAGTCAACGGCAGCGTGAGCAGACGCCGCGGCCCCTCCGCGGTGACTCCAATCGCGTGGGAAAAACACAACCTTATCGCCATGTCGAGCATCACCATCGACCCCGAGCTCAAGCCTGGGGAGTTTGTCATCAAAAGCCTGTTTGCCGAGTTTGCTGTGCTGGCCGAGAAGAAGATCGAGATGGTGATGGCCGAACCGCTGGTGAGTTTACAACTAACTGCCACATCTTAAAAATTAGCAATATCAAAGGGAAACAGTTATGGAGGCTCATTATGTCTAACTGTGTCGATTAAATATTAATAGACTGGATGTCTTGTCTTGGATGTTGTGCGTGACAATTGCCCACTTCATTCCACCTGCCACAACTCGCATAAGCTTGTTTTGCCCACAAAATACATTGGAACCTCAACTTTATTTGCATTTTGAAACAATCTCTCCAACTGGAAGTAAAGTTAAAGTACCAATGATTGTCACACACACACTAGGTGTGGCGAAATTATTCTCTGCATTTGACCCATCACCCTTGATCACCCCCTGGGAGGTGAGGGGAGCAGTGGGCAGCAGCGTTGGCCATGCCCGGGAATATTTTTTGGTGATTTAACCCCCAATTCCAACCCTTGATGCTGAGTACCAAGCAGGGAGGTAATGGGTCCCATTTTTATAGTCTTTGGTATGACTCGGCCGGGGTTTGAACTCAAAACCTACCGATCTCAGGGCGGATACTCTTAACCCAGGGGTAGGGAACCTATGGCTCTAGAGCCAGATGTGGCTCTTTTGATGACTGCATCTGGCTCTCAGATAAATCTTAGCTGAAATTTGCTTAATTTGATAAGTAATGAATAATTATGCTGGTAATCACAGTGTTAAAAATAACCACGTATCAACCAGACTACAAAGCCATCAGCAAAACCATCCAGCACCAGAAGTTGCATTAATGGTAAGAAGTATTTTATTTATTATTGGTTACCTTCAGAATAACAATGTTATTAAAAAGAATAAGAGACTTATCATACTCTAAACATGTTGGTCTTTCTCAAAAATGCACACATTTAGTTGTATTTAGTGTTTAAAAATATTATATGGCTCTCACGGAAATACATTTCAAAATTCTTGGCTTTCATGGTTCTCTCAGCCAAAAAGGTTCCCGTCCCCTGCTCTAACCACTAGGCCACTGAGTACAGTTTGGTAGAGTGGTATCTCGGTTAGTAAGCCATTCCAAAAAGTCAGACAAAGACCGAATTGTTCGAAAACCAAAGCAATTTATTTTTTGGGAAAAAATTATCTAAATACAATTATACGTTCCAGACACCCAAAAATATGTATAAATGATTAATTAAATGGATACATTAATATTTACCAATGCCTTTACCTTTTTTTGAAGGACTATTGTTGGCAAAAACGGAGTTTAACGGAAAGGTAATAGGGGATGGGAGAGTCACACGGACAGCACCTTTGTACTTTGCTAGGAGTTCCAATACAGTTTGGACACACCTTCTCATTCAATGCATTTTCTTTTATTCATGACTATTTACATTGTAGATTGTCATCAAAACTATGAATGAACACAAAAAAGGTGAATTAACCGAAAACATGTTTTAAATTCTAGTTTCTTCAAAATAGCCACCCTTTGCTCTGATTACTTCTTTGCACACTCTTGGCATTCTCTCGATGAGCTTCAAGAGGTAGTCACCTGAAATGGTTTTCCAACAGTCTTCGAGGAGTCAGCTCATCGAAAGAATGCCAGTAGCGTGCAAAGCAGTAATCAGAGCAAAGGGTGGCTATTTTGTAGAAACTACAATATAAAACATGTTTTCGGGTATTTCAACTTTTTTGTTAAGTACATAACTCCACATGTGTTCATTCATAGTTTTGATGCCTTCAGTGACAATCTACAATGTAAATAGTCATGAAAATAAAGAAAACGGATTGAATGAGAAGGTGTGTCCAAACATTTGGCATGTACTGTAGACGATATAAATGATATAAATTTGGCTGACGATTTTTGATTTAGTGATAATGCTTGTTGATGACACATTCTAGTTGTGTCCCGCAAATCTGACAGAGACAAGCAAACAAAGGTGTCCTCCACGCAAAGTAACGTCCCCGCTAGCGGCTAATGTCCCTCCACAGTGCAGATTCTAAGTCACTAATACTTGCAATAAATTGCGTTTCTTGCAAGTAGTATTATCACTAGAGGCTGAGAGGACAATAAATAGCTAAATATACTGCACTGTACACTGGAGGCGGATATAAAAAAGCAGAGCTAACTGCTAAGCTAGCGCTCTTGAATGTGCAGTAAATCGGGTAGGGAGATCGAGACAGATATTAACAGTAACGATAACAAGTATGTATCAGTTATCAGTTTGGGTGTAGGATACTACAAGGATTTATCGATACTTAACATTTTTTGTCGTTTGTTATTGTGTACAAACTCAGAAAATAAGAGCCAATAGTAGTTTTTTGGCTTTTGTTTAGCCCCCCGCGATCCCAAAGGGAATAAGCGGTAGAAAATGGATGGATGGATGGGTAATACCAATACTGCCTCTGTAACTATTTGGTATCAGATCGATGCCCACATTTATAGTATCACCCAAAACTACTGTAAAGTATCTAACAGAAGAATAAGTGCTCATTACATTTTAATAGAAGTGAAGATGAATCCGCATTACAGTACAGTAAATTAGCAAGTAGATTATTAATAGTTCTGAAGAAAAAAATAAAACAACTGGAATTGACACGATAAGTTAGCACATACATCAGCAGCTCAATTAGGAGCCTTTGTAACATATCGTTATCGCAAGAGGCTGCAATATTTATCGCAATATACATTTTAGGTCACATCGCCTATCCCTATGTTCCTTCTTGAATTCAATAGTGTTTCTCAACTTCTTTTTCAAAACTGCTGGCACTGGCCCCTCGGTGGCTTATTTAGCAGCCATACTTAGGGTTGGGTATCGTTTGAATTCGAACGAGTCCGATTCCGATTGCGATTCTTTGTTTCGATTCCGATTCTTTTAAGAGGCAGGGTCAAAAAAAAGTTTAGGATATTTTAAATGAGCTAGCTAACCTACAGTCTTTCTGAATGAAATAGTCTGACATTCTCCATCAATTTTAATTCTATTAACTTTTTATGAACTTTACTATAAATTCCTCACTGGGCTGTTTTCAACTAGAATATAAATATCAAATCTATGAACTTGAATATAAATATTATAAATTATGAATACATTTTCCCAGGGGTACACTTTCCTCAAGAGAGCTTTATTTTTGAAAACCTCATGAAAACACATTTACACACACAAGTGTATGATGCTGCAGGTACTTAAAAATGTTACAGTGCTCCCACTGATGGGCTAACCTGGTGCAGAAAAGCAAATAAACAATAAGAAACAACTTGCAAAACCCAGTCCAGATTAGCAGCAGGTACAGTATAAAATCAGAGACAGTTCTTGTTTAGGAAAATGACCATATCCGCCTTCTCAGGCAGGATGCGTGAGTGTTCTGGACAGATAGTGTCTCCTGCTGTGGAAAATTCACGTTCGCTGGGTGTGGAAGAAGCTTGAACGCATAAATAGGAGAAAGCTAGATATGACAGCAAAGGATAAGTCTTTTGTTGGTTCCACCGGACCATCACCATGCAGCAGGGTCGTCAGACATAAGTATCGGTGGAACGTCCTGGTACATCTGCAGCTCTCTCTCCACTCGTTTCTTGATGGACATGGAGCTCTGTTATTTCGCGGTTATTTCATTTTTTTTTGTAAAGTAAAGCCCCACTTTCGACCGCCGATGCCCGCTATCCATGCTTGAGCTTGACTGACTCGCTCGGCTATGCTAACACTTCCGGCGGTGGGCGCTTCTTCGTTGGTGCTCAGCGGCTTCTTCTTCTGGTTCGGCGGACATTTTTTAATTTTTTTTTCTCTAGTCGGCGTACTGCGTATCGCAAATAGGAATCGAAATTTAAACTTTTGAACGATACCGGGAGAATCGGAAAGTTAGTCCCGGTTCCAATCGATACTCGATACCCAACCCTAGCCATACTTAATTGAGTCACCAAAGGGTGGGGTTCTTTATTTGGGCACTCGATTCCGTGAAATGATACGCCCAAATATTTTATTGAAAACCGAATCATACAAAAAGTGGGGCATAAGAAAAACGATATACCACTGTACTAGAAATATTATATCCCAGGGTTGTGTCCTCATTATATGATGAACAGTATTCATTTTTCTTAGCTGCTGAGTGGAAAAAGAAGTTAAAACACAAATGGTAAAATCCTGTGACGTGTGCAAATTTTGAGGCATATTTTTCTGAATTCTATTATATTTTCAAAGATATTTAATATACATATTTTTTTCAAAATGTTTTATTCAGCATTAACAGTGCAGTACAACACAGTGTTTAAATAAACAAGAGGTCAGATTTATTTTCAGTTTTTTCTTGTAAAACCTCCCCCACCAAACCCGCCCACCTACCCCTGACACCTTCAAAAGTGATTGAAATTCACTTGAAATTCAATTAAATTTAATTTTAAGTAAAGTAAATATATTAAATTCCATAAATAAAAGAAAAAACAGTACAACATATTAGAATGAATACCAAAATAAAAATATATTATATTTAGATGAAATTGGATAAAATTACAGTAGTAATTTACAATAACAGAGTGGAAACAGTATTCATTTTTTGGAGCTGTTCTTATTTGTTATTATGTACTCTTCACCATTGCCATGAACACGATGTTGTTATTTTAACTAATAATACTCTTGCCTTTCTCTATTGAAGGAAAAGCTTCTGTCCCGGTCCCTCCAAAGAGGGGAGGATGCACAATTTGACCAGGTCAGTGTGGCTTATGCATGTGACGTTACAATACGGCATCAGTGTGTGTGTGTGTGTGTGTGTACACGTGCGTGTGTGTGTGTGTGCAGTGTTTCAATCCCAACTTTCACCCAATCAATGCCCCATTCAATGGCCCATCATCAGTCCCCTCATCTGTAGCATGTGCAGAAGTCTCTTTACAATGGGGCCCGCTGCAGTGCTTTGTTGAGCGCGACATAAGGCTGATGAGGATATATAGCACACACTGCAACTGATCCAGCTGGTCCCAGTCATCAGAGGGAGGGGAAAATGGGTACTGAGAGCACGGAACATTGAACCGCTGTGTCATCCTCGGCAGTAAATCAGCACCGGGCGCTGGAGTGTGTCTGCTCGGCTCCACAAGGGGGCAGCGGGCGTGGCGGGGTTACGTAACTCCGCTCTGGCCGACATTCACAGTCCACGCCCTGACTGCTTGCCCGCTGACCAACTCCTGCCACGTCTTATCTTATTGTCCGGGCCGCTAAAACGCTGAGCTCCAGTTTTCCCTCGTCTCTAACAAGCTGTGATGCTGTTACACTGCAACGCTCTCACTCGCTCTCGTGATCCGTCACTGATGCAGTCGGTAATATAGCGTACAGTCGTGTAGTTATTCTGCAGTCTGGCGTGTAAACCCCACAGAGCCACGCCAGGACTGACAGGAGCACACTGATGGGCTTTGTTTGTTGTCAATAGCTACAGCGGTCGGGGTCGTGGTTCACCCTGCATGCAGCTCACTTAATGAATCATCACTTTGGGTGAACACAACTATTGCCACATTATTTTTATGCGTTCAGCTGTGTTTGTTTCTTGGACTTTGACAACATGGTCCACCGAGACCCAAGCACAGATAGTTTATTTTCTGTTCATTTCAGTTGATGACAACATCTCAGTAGACAAAGTTCAGTCTGTCTCTAAACTAGTGTAAATAAACTTGGACTGCCACAAATATATTTGGGAAGGGCTGGGCAATATGGTACAAAATTGATATTGCAGTATTTTTAATCCGAATACCAATATACGATATAAAAAGGTATTTATAAAAAATAAAAAAAAGTGCAGATTGCTTAGAGTTTCCTCAGTGTTTTACGGCTGGATAACCAGTGTTGAGTACACAGATTATTTTTGTTCTTAGTAGTAACGTAATATGCTGCCGTTACTATGTCAAAGCAGTTTTGTTCATTTTATTCATTAACATTAGGTTTATAGCCACTTTTGTGCAGGATTGATGGAGGTTCTACTCACTCACCATGGTGAAAGCCGCTGGTTGTTCAGTTTAAAACTACTTTTCATCCCCCAAACCGTGAACAACATAAACAGATGAGATTAGTGATAAGGTTGCTACAAGCAGTGCCTTTAAGGTTTATTGGCGCTCTGAACTTCTCCCTACGTCCGTGTACCACTTCGTACAGTGCCATTTTAAAAATTCATAAATTGTACTTTTTGAAACCGATACCGATAATTTCCGATATTACATTTTAAAGCATTTTTTGGCCGATAGTATTGGCAGTCCGTTATTATCGGACATCTCTAGTAACAACATTTATAGGTCATCATAGATCCCCTTTAAATTGATTAATTATTTTTTCAATTAATCTGTAGATATAATTACCTTTTGTATTGGTTTCTAAGTGTAGCGGTGCAACACATTTTTCGAACAAATTCCCCCAAAACACACCAGCAGTTTGTTTGTGGCCAGAAACTTTGAATACATGTTCAGCGATACAAAAGTAAAGCACCTTAACTATCTACATTTTATCAGCCATTATTGTATGTTGTATGTGTGCTATTAAATCATGACCATGTCCATGTGACGGTTGTTGTTTTCCAGTTAATAAGCTCTATGAGCTCAGTAGCCGAACACTGTTTGCCCTCCCTACTGCGTACACTGCTCGACTGGTACAGGCGGCAGAGCGGCACTGAAGACGAGTCTCACGAGTACAGGCCCCGTTCCAGCACAAAGTCTAAAGGGTGAGATCAGTATTATCATCATTCACTTTTTTATTAGGGGATTCATTTCCTTCCTTGTCTACAATGCTTTCGCTTGTCCTCTTTCGCAGAGATGAGCAGCACCGGGATAAAGATTACCTGTTGGAGAGGAGGGACCTAGCCATAGATTTCATTTTTTGTCTCGTGTCAGTGGAAGTTCTAAAACAGGTGAGCTGTCGGCTTTACTTTGAATGCAAGTTTTCGTTAGTCTTCTCACGTGTGCCTTGTGACAATAATTAAGGAAATTAAATGGGGAGTGCCTTAATGATGGCATTAACATGTATTAACTATTAGGGCGAAGCATTGGGTGTGAAGTTTTTCGGTAATCCTAGCATTATAAGCATTGAATGCTGTATTGCGTGATTCTCAAGCGGTGGTATGTGTACTAGTGCAGTGTTTTTCAACCACTAGTGTGCCGCGGCACACTAGTGTGCCGTGAGATACAGTCTGGTGTGCCGTGGGAGATTATCTAGTTTCACCTATTTGGGTTAAAAATATTTTTTGCAAACCAATAATTATAGTCTGCAAATTATGTGTTGTTGTTGAGTGTCTGTACTGTCTAGAGCTCGGCAGAGTAACCGTGTAATACTCTTCCATATCAGTAGGTGGCAGCCGGTAGCTAATAGCTTTGTAGATGTCGGAAACAGCGGGAGGCAGTGTGCAGGTAAAAAGGTGTCTAATGCTTAAACCAAAAATAAACAAAAGGTGAGTGCCCCTAAGAAAGGGCATTGAAGCTTAGGGAAGGCTATGCAGAACAACACTAAAACTGAACTGGCTACAGAGTAAACAAAAACAGAATGCTGGACGACAGCAAAGACTTACTGTGGAGCAAAGACGGCGTCCACAATGTACATCCGAACATGACATGACAATCAACAATGTCCCCACAAAGAAGGATAAAAACAACTGAAACATTTTTGATTGCTAAAACAAAGTAGATGCGGGAAATATCGCTCAAAGGAAGACATGAAACTGCTACAGGAAAATACCAACAAAAGAGAAAAAGCCACCAAAATAGGAGCACAAGACAAGTGCTAAAACACTACACACAGGAAAACAGCAAAAAACTCCAAATAAGTCAGGGCGTTAAGTGACAGGTGGTGACAGTACATCTACTTTGAGACAAGAGCTATATTGATGCATGCTTGGTTATGGTTTAAAGTCATATCCAACAATTGCGACAACGACTTTTTACTGTCAAATGAGTTGTGTTTTTTAATGATTTCTGCTGGTGGTGTGCCTCCGCATTTTTTCAAAGCAAAAAATGTGCATTGGCTCAAAAAAGGTTGAAAAACACTGTCCTAGTGGGACGCTGGTTCCATCATACACCAAAGATTTGATTCATTATTGAATTACAGTGTTTTATTTTCCTATGTTTAAACACAGTGTTACCGTGCAAATTGTGTGTAATGTTACAGTGGACAAAAATATAAAATATACTTGTTAAATAAAACTTCTGCCTTGTTTAAATGAATACCTGGGGACGGCGTGGCGAAGTTGGTAGAGTGGCTGTGCCAGCAATCGGAGTGTTGCTGGTTACTGGGGTTCATTTCCCACCTTCTACCTTCCTAGTCACGTCCGTTGTGTCCTTGGGCAAGACACTTCACCCTTTGCCTCTGATGGCTGCTGGTTAGCGCCTTGCATGGCAGCTCCCACCATCAGTGTGTGAATGTGTGTGTGAATGGGTAAATGTGGAAATACTGTCAAAGCGCTTTGAGTACCTTGAAGGTAGAAAAGCGCTATACAAGTATAACCCATTTATCATTTATTTATTTATCTATTATGCTACAGTATTTTAATGTTGGTCATTATGGTGATACTTGGTGAGCCAAGTGTTTTCTGAGGTGGTACTTGGTAAAACAAGTTTGAGAACCACTGCTCTATTGTTTAGGAATGTATTGCACTGATGTTACTAAGGGCTTCGCCCACAGGGGTGCCTTGTAAATCAACACTTCCACCATTTCCAGAGCCGCCTTTTGGTGCGTGTCCAAAGTAGACAGTCCAAATTTGAGCAACATTCTTAAAGCCGTACCCCGGAGACCGATGCTAACTTGCCCTTGGCTTTGTTGCTTAAGGAAATTAAGTGTCGCAATGTGAAATGAAGGAAAACACATCAGTGCTTCTAATAAGAGTAATTTGTCTATGTTTGTCACAGATTCCTCTTCATCCGGTGCCAGATGCTTTAGTGCATGAAGTTCTTAACCTGGCATTTAAGCACTTTAAACACAAAGAGGGGTAAGTAAGTGTGCATGGTAGCTCTGTATTGTTTGTGACATCAGCTGTTTTTTGGTGCTCATCTCTAACGTTTCAAAATATGAAGATTTATTTTGTACTGCTCTAAAACTGCCTATTGTTTTTGTCACCGCTATTTGTAGATACTGTGGCCCCAACACAGGCAACGTGCACATCATTGCAGACTTGTATGCCGAGGTCATCGGCGTTCTCACGCAGTCCAAGTGAGTACATTTTGCCGCCTTAAATGTCATGCTTTGCCTGAGCGCTCACGCCCGTACGTTTGTGCGCCTAGGTTTCAAGCGGTGAGAAAGAAATTCATCACAGAGCTCAAGGAGCAGCGGCAAAAAGAGCAGAGTCCTAACGTCGTCCAGAGCATCATCACACTCATCATGGGCATGAAGTTCTTTCGGGTGAAGATGTATCCCGTGGAGGATTTTGAGGCTTCTTTCCAGTTCATGCAGGTAGAATTACGGACGCCTATGAATGCACGTATCAAGTGGATGATAAGTTTATTTGCCAAGTCACACCAGACGTTATTTTTATTGCTTCCTCTTTGTTCGAAGCCGGTAGCCCGGGGTCGCACAGGCTCATAAAACCTGATGAATAACAGCCACAATACTTGCCAAGAAGTACGCATATGTGTCTTTATATATTTTTGGGGAAAGAGCCATGAAGGCAGAGGTAGTTTTTCCATGAATCTCTCTGCAAAGCACTGCTTGTTGACTCCTAACCACGCTAATGAAGCACGTTGTGATTTATGTTCTCATTTCATCCCATCTCGCTTTCTAATGGTGGTTTTACAAGAGCCCAGGTCCGTGTTCAGGAGCTTTGTTTTACTCTTGAGATTTCAAAACATCACTAAGCCAGGTTGAATTTAACTACAGTTTGACAGCGGAACACCTCCCAAGGTGGAGAACAATCCATACCAAACCCATGGGAACCGAATACACGTGAAATGATCAGTTCTACTATCAAACTGTTGTCATTAAAAAACCTTTATTAACTGTTCTGCCCATATTTTAAAAATGTTATATGTCATACAATTGTAAATTTTTTTTTATTAAAAACAAATACAATTCTGAACCGTCATCCAAGTGTAAACAGAAGGGTGGAACTTAACAAAACTAAAATAAAGAATAAAATGTCGTACCGTGTGTACTATTTTAATTCTAATTGAATTCACTCAATAATAATTCAATATAATTGATACAGTATTAAAACAAATAATCAATGAAAAGGAGCAGAACGAGCTATGAAGCTATATGGGCCCCCTATTCACACAAACTGTACAATACTGTAGATTAGGTATTCAACTCAGAACTATTAAGGCCATATTTAATAATAACACACAACAAAAAATAAATTAAAACATCAGTTTACTCAGTCATATCTTTTCATCATCATATTTGCTTTTTTTTTTTTTTAAATACAGAAAGAGATTTACATTTTGTTCCATGATCAATTTTGTTTCATTTGCTAAGACACTTGATTGAAATGCATTTTCACCTGTTGCTTTTTAAAATCTAGATTAAAAAAAAAAAAAAAAAATCTTAGTTAATTTCAGGTTATAATTATTTTCTGTTTTTCAAATCTGTTTTGGAATGTTGTTGAATAGATTTTTTCTATGTGCTTTATACATTTTGTACTGTACCAGTTCATTAAATGGGAACTGCACTTTTTTGGACTTTTGCCTATCTTTCACAATCCTTATGTAAGACAAGAACACATCTTTTTCTTGTTTTAATACATTCTAAATAGTAAATAAAAGCGATCAAAAGTGTGCTTACAATGTAGCCTATTTGAGTTACTCTGTTTGGCTTATAAAGCATTCTAAAAAAACATCCAAACACTTTGATGAAAGTTTTATATACACACTGTAAGTATTTATAAATGTAGTAACCAACACATTCATAATAACATATCATATTTACGTATTTTAAGCATTAGGCGGCGCATTAATTTAAAAAACGCTTCACGACATTTGCTTTTTCTTTCACAAACATCACTGATTACTACTCACATCATGAGAGCCAACAAACATAGTGAAACATCACTTACTGTACAAGGTCTGCTGTCACTAGGATGCTGACTGCTCGGATGTTCATATTTTGTCATTTAGATAAGAATGACTCACAATTTTACACACTTCAATGCAATTTGTCAGATATGAATCAATGAGTGAAGTATTCCAAATAGACAAAGCTTTTTTTATTTGGCAATGCATTAACCTTATGTAGAATAGCAATAGTTTTAGATATTTTAACCTGTTTAGAATTAATATGTGATTTCCATATTATAAACACATTCTCATCAATCATAACACTTGAAAACTCATATGTTCTTTGAGTCTCAACTGCTGGGACATACACTATATTGCCAAAAGTATTTGGCCACCCATCCAAAATTATCAGAATCAGGTGTCCTAATTACTTGGCCCCGCCACAGGTGTATAAAATCAAGCACTTGGGCATGGAGACTGTTTCTACAAACATTTGTGAAAGAATGGGCTGCTCTCAGGAGCTCAGTGATTTCCAGCGTGGAACTGTCATAGAATGCCACCTGTGCAACAAATCCAGTCGTGAAATTTCCTCGCTCCTAAATATTCCAAAGTCGACTGTCTGCTTTATTATAAGAAGTTTGGGAACAACAGCAACTCAGCCACGAAGTGGTAGGCCACGTAAACTGACAGAGAGGGGTCAGCGGAGGAATTATGGTGTGGGGTTGTTTTTGGTCCCTTAGTTCCAGTGAAAGGAACTTTGGATGCTCCGGGATACCAAAACATTTTGGACAATGCCATGCTCCCAACTTTGTGGGAACAGTTTGGAGCGGGCCCCTTCCTCTTCCAACATGACTGTGCACCAGTGCACAAAGACATGGATGACAGAGTATGGTGTGGGTGAACTTGACTGGCCTGCACAGAGTCCTGACCTGAACCCGATAGAACACCTTTGGGATGAATTAGAACGGAGACTGAGCGCCAGGTCTTCTCGACCAACATCAGTGTGTGACTTCACCAATGCGCTTTTGGAAGAATGGTGGAAAATTCCAATAAACACACTCCGCAACCTTGTGGACAGCCTTCCCAGAAGAGTTGAAGCTGTAATAGCTGCAAAAGGTGGACCGACATCATATTGAACCCTATGGGTTACGAATGGGATGGCACTTCAAGTTCATATGTGAGTCAAGGCAGGTGGCCAAATACTTTTGGCAATATAGTGTATGATGAGGCATCCACACATGCTTAGTTTTGCCAGTATTCAAGGTTAACCTATTAACATCAAACAATCTTTTGATTTTAATACATTTGCCGGGGAGGGGAGTCTCGTCACATAAAGACTACTTTACTTTGCGGCGTACATTGTTTTTTTAAACATTTTCTTTGGTTAATCATGTTGATTTATTAGCTGTATTGATTTTAGCAGCAGCAAGAACACACAATAAGTAAAATTTCCGGTTCCATGGTCTTTAACACACTTTTCCCCTTTGCCATCACAAGCACTGTTATGTGGTAACAAAAAAAAAACCATAGAAAATGGAGCTCTAGACTAATGACTTAGAACAGTGGTTCTTAAACTTTTTTCACCAAGTACCACCTTAGAAAAAACCTTGGCTCTCCTAGTACCGCCCACAATGGCCAACATTGAAATACAGTAGCATAGTAGGCTTACGTATTCATTAAGAACAAGGCAGAGGTTTTATTTAACAAGTATACTTCATATATTTGGTCATGGTAACATTACACACAGTTTGAACAGTAACACTGTGTTTGAATATAGTAAAATACAACACTGTACTTGAATCAAGTCACTCTTTGTCGTACCATTAGTCTGTTTCAGAATCCCTGACATAGAAAATATGATTTGGGCTTTTTAATTGGCTTATTGTTGCATTTTTCTGTACTAATACTGATCTTTCCGCTGATGTCTTCTCAGGAGTGTGCCCAGTACTTCCTGGAAGTCAAGGACAAAGACATAAAACATGCTCTCGCAGGCCTCTTTGTGGAGATCCTCATCCCTGTCGCCGCTGTGAGTGAAGCCAGTTCCCCATGTTTGTTCTCCTCTCTACATACAAATGCATCTCTGCTGAGTGTAATTGTGTTATTCCCCCACCCCCTCGGTAATAATCTTGACTTTTGTCCTTAGGCGGTGAAAAACGAAGTCAATGTGCCGTGCCTGAAAAACTTTGTGGAGATGCTTTACCAGACGACGTTTGACCTTAGCTCCAGAAAGAAACATTCTTTGGTCAGTCAGACTGTTTTCTCCGTGTTACTTATGCTTTTCATAGATGAAACGCATCCACACAAAGTAGATACTGTATGTCTTGGTTATTTAACTGATAGAACTTGTATTAAGACTGATCTAATGCCCCTTTTTATACTGCATGGTACATCCTCCGCTTAAATGGCAATTGCCCCTTTTTTGGAAAAAATCAGTCACAATCCATATATGTAAGACAAGAACACGTCTTTTTTTTTGCATTCGGTAAATAAACTCCAGCAAACGGTGGCTAACAATGCAGTTAATAGGCATTCGATCTATTCCGCTTATGCTCTCTAAAAAACATCCAAAAACGTTTTATATACATCCTGTATGTATGTATGTATGTAACTTAGTTACAAGCACATTCATAATAACATGGAATATTTACGTATTTTGCTCCTTTTAAACATTACAGCGGCTCATTGATTTCACAGTGCATCACAACGTTCGCTTTCAACAACAACAATGGCAGACTTCGTGAGAGCCGACAACGACTATTTTGGGACAAATGATGATCCAGAGCCTTATATTTTTTTTAAGGAGGATTAGCTACACGTTTTAAACAACTGACTGTTAAGCAGATCCAGCTCTAGGGAAACACTAAGCATCATGCAGCAGTACTGCTAACCAAAAAATACAAACTACGAACATAATAAAACAATCACTTACTGTACTTAATCTGCTCTCAGTAGGATGCTGACCAATAGGTTGTCTATATCTTTCAGCACAAGACTTCCCGCAATCCCCATTTAGATGATTAATTAATTAATTAGGTAAAAAACCAAACAAAATGTGGGCGCAAACGAGTGTCTTTTTGTGTCTTTCTCTCAGTCCGTACGTGTCTTTGCACTAAATTAGTCCTATTTCTCAAATGGTTTGACTCTGACTAAGCTTGGAAACACCTTAATCCAATCGTGTTTGGTTTTCGAAAAGTCGGACTAACACACTTGAATTATGCGATTGGAAACCAGATCTCTCGAGGGGTTGTGTGCGGCTGGAGAGGACCCTTCGTATTGCACATGCGCCAGTCTCAACGCGCGGGATACAACCCGGAAACAGATACTATTCAATAAAAACAGCAACAATTGTAATGAAGAGGAGACTTTTTATTTGCTTCAGAAATTAAAGGACAAAACATTTTAAAGTGCATCGATTATAGAAACCCGAGATTTATTTAAGAAGGTAGCTAAGGAAATGTAAAATGACTGCTTAATTCGGACTCCCAAACAAAATACGAATGAAATAAATGATAATCAAGCAGGTATATTAAAGGCAAATAATAAAGCATACGCAAACCTTTTCACGCTGCATTTGTGTAACTTTCTGCACAACAGGCAAGATAATCCACAACAATAGCAACCTTCCTCTGGATATCAGTTGGGGCACGAACGATATTTTTCCTTTGGATTTAAAAGTCCTTCCATGAATGAACTTTGAGACGTTCGAATGTTTGTTTCCATGATTTTCGTCCGAAAATTCCTTTGAAAAAAACATTCTTGGTAGTAGCGTCATGTTTGTAGCGCAATCCAGGATAATTTCTTGATGCTGTCAGCTATTTAACATTAGCATAGCCATTAGAGTAATATTTGTAATCCGTGCCAATATTACAGTTAAAACAAGTTGTAAGGATCCGCAATGCCTAGTGTGACGTCATTGGTCAACCAGAAAAGCAATTCAGTTATCCGCGATAAAATGAGATAAATGCCCCCCAGTGTACAGGAGCCACCTGGTGTTTGACCAATACTCACATTTGAGAGTGTCCATGGATACTAGGACAAAAAAACCAAACTATATATGAAATCAAACTAATTTAGTGCATGGAAATGTAGTGAGTGTCTGCGGATCGAAATTGTATTGCAAAGCTGAAAAATCTCTTGATTTATGGGAGCAACCATTTACTATAAAAATAAGAGGCATGGTTTATATTCTAGCATTAACTTTTACCAACTCGGAGGGGATTCAGCAAATCACCAGCTCAATAGCTGCAGTTGCTACTTACCTCTGATTAAGGCTTTTCTAAAAGTAGTTCCTCTGCATTTTTTTTATCATAACAATGACTGCAACACGTGGTTAATATGCACAACATTTAAATGGAGTATTGTTGGCGGTTTTTGGATGTTTTTAGAAAGCTTTAAGGGCCCAATAGTTGACTCCTATTAGCTATACACTGTTAGCCGTTTAGTACGAGTCGTATATAACAATTAGAATGCATGTTTTTGTCTCACATAGGGATTGTGAAAGTGCAGTTCCCCTTTAACACATTACTTCTCAACCATATAGTCATTGTAACATCAGAGGACGCACAGCTGGAAGTGCCAAAAATAAACACACATGCTAACATTAGCTTGCCCTTGTTTTTGTGCCGTAATCTCATCTCCACATAGTCCACTTTGCTGCAGCAGTAATTTTTCTTGCTGAAAAAAAATACCCCATTGCTGTGCCTGAACTCTCGATGCTGCAGTATTGAACTTCACAGTTTCACTTTGCTACTGCGGTCGTTGCTGCCCTCAGTCTACTCTAAAATTAAACATTCTCTTTTAGTATTTCGTTACTGATGCACTTTTTTTTTGTTCAGGCCCTGTATCCCTTGGTGACATGCTTGCTGTGCGTTAGCCAGAAACAGTTCTTCCTCAACAACTGGCACATCTTCCTCCAGAATTGCCTCTCGCACCTGAAGGTAACGCTTGCACGAGCCCATTGCATAGTTTGCGCTCTGTGGAGTCTCACAAGAGTCACACAAAGACTTAAGTCTGCAGGCTTAATAAGGGAGCCATACTTGGCTTGACAATGTCTAATTCAGTTTGAATCCTCATGACTCTGGTTACAAAACTCAGCAATGACATTTTAATTGATAGAAACCAACAACATCATCTTTTTTTACCATCAGTATTTGTCAATGTTTTAAAGAAATGTGGTGGTTGACTTGATACCAATAATTGGCAAAGTCGCCCTAGGTTGTGAACGGTGTGCTCTGTGATTCTCTGTCTGACGATCATCATGTTCTTACCCTCGCATTGTGGTCCACCAGATCTGGACAGGAATAGCACTTGATAGGTTTTGCCTGATAATGGAGTCTTTGTTTGAGGGGAAAACACATGATTCCTTGCTCAAAAAAGACAAAACACACCCATCTAAACTTAGTGACTGTGGCTTATGGCTGCTAAGCTAACCACAATTTGGTAAGTAAAAATTATGTGGATTTTTTTACCTAGAAAATAATTTCCAAGTGCTGTTTTTACTCAGGTCTGTTTATGCCTCCTTGGAAATCAATGAAACCAGATCAAGTCTCTCCTTACCTGAGCATCTCGTATCTTATAATTCAAACCGACCGAATCACAGATTTCAATGACCGTCGTTTACGTTCTCCCTTTTGATTGATCCTCACGAAGAGGCTTTGAACTTGTTGTGGAAATGTTTTCCTTGTGCGTCTTAGTGATGGTGGTTGCAATCGTTTTAGAGTCTCTCCTCATTGATGTGGTTCCAACATTGTGATCTTTGTAGAGTTGCTTAATTGCACAATCAGTCTCCCTGAATGCTGGTGCTGATTTTAGATTTGGGATCATCATTTTTGGGGTTGCATGATGCTACCGTTTTCATGATTTTGAACTCTAGTATTCATTTTAACCCTGTGTCATCTTAAGTTTGTTTTAAAAAAACAACAATACCAATATGTTACAACAAGATCATATGACATCTATTAGTCTTTAGTTGACAGCACTAATAATAATCTAATAACGCTCAGACATTAAGTTTGGCTTGATGCCACACATTCATTCCAAATACAAACATTGTCAGTATCTACCAATACAATGCTCTCTTTCTGCTCTTTTAACAAGGCTTTTAAAAGTAGTTTTTTTTCTCAGCTGAAGACCATACTACTTAATTTATTGCCATGATATTTACATACTGACAGGGGTATGGGAATTTTGTTCACAAAACGTGACCCAAAAAATAGATCCGCAGCCTATTTTGGGTCACAACTCCTTAGATTGGCAAACCCTTGCAATGCATTCCCATAGATGAACTCTGCTTGTTTTAAGACCTGTTTAAAAAAAATCATGCTCATATTACATTTGTATAATGTAATTTGAGTCAATGCTTAAATGTTTGTTGAAAATGTGACAAAAAGTTCTCATATAATGTATACATCCCAAGAACAATATAGCTTGAATTAGATTAGATAGAACATTTTTAGTAAATTTGGGAATCTTCGGGCAACTCACAATTCAATTTAATTGTGCTTCTTTGGGTGACTATTCAATTGAACAATATTATTTTAATATATTATTTAGTGTATAAATTATAATAAAACCTTTTCAAAACAGGTTACGGTTTATACAAGTTCTACAAAATAGAGCAATTCCGACTCCAAATCCATATAGCTTTACAATACTTAGGATAAAAATGTACTCAAATATTAAAAAGATACACAAATACAATACTAAAAAAATAAAACCCAAAAGTTAATCAAAAGCAATAATAGTTGTTTTAATGTTTAAAAAAAATAAAAAATAGATTCTTCAAAAAATTATTCTTGCCTGCCACAGATAAATTCAGACCGTCACAAATAGATTTAGCGCTTGCTGCTTACCCTCAATCATAAACACATTACAGCGCACCTGGTTTGCTGGAGAATAAGAAGGCAAAGCAGTAGAGATTGGTTTTGCCAACTTAGCTCATTTGTCGTTATAATTAAAAATGAATCAGGCCCCTCGAGATATTTTTTCCAAAAGAGTGAATAGACTTTTGGAAAATCTGATATGAAAGCACTTATCGTTCTTCTTAACGAGTGCTGTTTTGGGCCTTTAAAAGGGATTTGTTTTGTTTGTTAAAAAAAAAAAAAACACACAAAAAGGAAAAGAAGCAACACAATAAAAGGTTTTAGTAGGTCTAAACATGTGTTTTCCGTTCCATGGTTTTTACTCACTTTTTGCAAATGCACATTTGACAATGATGTCATTCGGTCATTCACCACCACCACACACGCACACGTATACACGTATGCATGCCCGGAGTCACACACACACACAACCCACCAGCACCACTAATGGATTGCAGTCCTTTGGGAAACACTGATCCTTATTTGCCATTTTCAATTTTAACTGCTAG
Source organism: Entelurus aequoreus (assembly GCF_033978785.1). Taxonomy (NCBI): domain Eukaryota; kingdom Metazoa; phylum Chordata; class Actinopteri; order Syngnathiformes; family Syngnathidae; genus Entelurus; species Entelurus aequoreus. Next base: position 16,530,939 of record NC_084757.1, on the reverse strand, counting down.
CTTTTTTTCTTCCCAGAAAGTCAGACATTGTCATACATTAAATTCGACCGTGCCAAAAACACAGGGTATTTTGGGCGGCCATTGTGTCTCCATACCAGGATGGTGAACCATTTGTTTGTGCTGGGAAAGTAAAGACAAGGATCTTGCAAAGAACAAAAGAAACTAATTTGTCAAAAAGAGGTCCAAATGGGCCATTTATTTTTTGGGGGGGGGGGTATTTGTTTGCCATATCATATCACTGCTACCTCCTCACAGGGTCAAAATGCATAAAAAAGACTCTAGCCATGTAGAAAATCCAACATTGTGTCACTCGCATTGTTCGCCTCCCTGTCACTATTTCCTTTTAACATACTTCAAATTTGTTTTCCCCGTGTGTGTGTGTTTCACTTACATCCATTCTATTTGTTGTTCATCTGAGTGATTGGCATGCCACACCACATCACGATTAGTTTTTACGACTAAGTGATAACATGTGAGGTTATATGTTTACGTTCCGTTTTGTTTGTAACCTGCTTGTTTTAATCTATATGTATTTAAGTCTCTACGCGTTTGTGTGTGTGCTCCACCACGCCCGACCCTCCATTGTTTGCCTGCTGTCACTTTTGTTTTATCTGTTTCTTCACTTCGGGCCGCTCCAGATGCCGTCTAACAACAGCATCCGGAAGCAGATTGAGACACTGCAGGTGAGTTGCTGCTGCGTACGCTCCCTTTTGACCCGCACGCAAACGGGTTCGTGGGACGGGTATCCCGGAGCTTCCGTATTATAAAACTAGAGGTGTAGTTGTTGTTGAACTTCTTTGTGATTGTAGATTACCACTCGGTGTGTCATTGTTGAGAAGATGTTGTCGTGACGTCTGCTTGTTGTTTTATTACAAAAATTGCTGTCTTCTGTATCAGGACCAGTTCACAAATGGCAACAACATATTGTATCATTGAAACCAAACAATACCGGTTCATATAAATGTATGTACGGTACTTTTATGTTGATTAATATCGTCTGTGTTCTTTATTTCTATTGTTGACCCTTTTTGTTCCAATAGTGGCCTCTACTCTAATATATGCCATGTCCGAATGAATTGCAAAGTGCATCATCCACTTAAATTAATAAATTCCATGTCTCAAATATCGTAAATGCTGTCATTACAGGGTGGGCGATTATTTACCTATTCCACAAAAAGGATGGGGCATAAATTGGAGAGATATATTCAAAATTTGAAATATAATTTGCAGAGCTGCTAAGCCTCACGCTTTGAGCGTGAGAGTCACGTAATTTAACCCATTCTTACGCCCCATTTGACATCTCTGTCTTATGTTTCCCTATTCACTACTCTATTTAATTTTTTTAATGATAAACTTTTTACATGGTGTAGTTCAGGGGTCGGCAACCTTCAGCATACAAAGAGCCATTGGAAACCATTGCCCCCGAAATAAAACCCACCTAGAGCCACGAACTCTGTTAGATTCCTAAAATGACGATAACACCACTTATAGTTTCCTTACACTTGTGCTAAAAGACTTATTAAAATAAACACTTTTTTGATGTATTTCTGGGTATAACGAAGCAAATCATCAAATTATTTAGAACATTAGAAAAAAATACACTGTTCCTTCCCTTATTAATGAATAAAAAAATAAAAATCAACTCATTCGAATGTTTTGAAGGCATACGACTGCGGCATATTCATTTGACTAAAAATTTAAAACAACTACCTAGTCATCAATAAAAACAGCAAATTAACAAAAATTTAAATAAATAAAATGTTTCTCTTTTTTGATCCGTCCATTGCTAGGGGTTGACCGCTAAAAACAATACAATTGCATGGCAGCAAGAGATGCCGCATAAGGGCTGTGACATACATTTCCATCGACAATATATTAAAATGTGTTTTATTTTCATATGACAAGATCCTAGAACTCTCCAAAATAACAACTGTTAAATTAAAATAAACTAAATAAAATGAAATATAATAAATCAAGTAACCATTATTTGTTGACATACGGTTTCAAAGCCAAAGGGAGCCGCAGCGGAGGCATGAAAGAGCCGCATGCGGCTCCAGAGCCGCGGGTTGCAAACCCCCGGTGTAGTTTGAGTAACGGATTGATTGAGCAAAAAAAACAATCCATAGATTGTTGTGCCTGAACCACGGAAGGCACCACGCAATGTAAACCAATCAGAAGCAATGTAAGGCGGGTCTTGTCGTCTCTATCTTTCACACACACCTCAGCTCAGTGTTGCCAACTTGGCGACTTTCTCGCTGAATCTACTCTTTCCTACTCCTCTTTGTGACTGTCTTTCTCAAAAGCGATTAGCGACAAATCTAGCGACTTTTTTTTTGATGTTATATGTCCTCAGCCTACAAGCGGCAGCGGAGCCTTTCCTCACAGGCGCTCACAGGCGGTCCCCTGTCTACTGAATGTCTGCTCTTAGACAGGTTGCACTGAAAACACATTTCGTTGTACTTTAAGTGCAATGGCAATAAAGTTCAATTCATCACTGACACGCTTCAAATAAAAACAAACTAATCGTTCATGTTAATGAGCCAGTCAAACGATTTGGTTTGTTCGTGATTACCACAACCCTTCAGTCTTTTGTTCAAATTTGATACTCTAAGATTTAACAATGCAGAACAGATAAAAATACAACTAAACTAAGAATCAACAGAATAAAATTAATTTACAATTCTAATCATAATTATAATTTTTTAACTCACTTTTTGTGTCTCCTACCACATTATACCTCTCTCCTTCAACATCCATTGTAGTCAATTATGCAATGGTGTCATCTATCAATTTATAGCTACTTTTATGACAGCCAATAGCTATTTTCCTTACTGTGGAGTTGGCAACATTGGAAGCTCTAGATAAATCAGAAAAGATTGAGAACAGTGAGGATGGAGATGTAGTGGCCTTGTGGTTAGAGTGTCCGCCCTGAGATCGGTGGGTCGTGAGTTCAAACCCCGGCCGAGTCATACCAAAGACAATAAAAATGGGACCATTACCTCCATGCTTGGCACTCAGCATCAAGGGTTGGAATTGGTGGTTTCATCACCAAAATGGGTGCGGCCACCGCTGCTGCTCACTGCTCCCCTCACCTCCCAGGGGGTGAACAAGGGGATGGGTCAAATGCAGAGGTTAATTTCACCACACCTAGTGTGTGTGTGACAATCATTGGTACTTTTTAGATACAAATTGGGAACGCAGATGCAGAGGATAAGACAGAAGAGCCAGCAGAGAAAACAGTGGGGAATGGGGAAGATTTCCGTTTCTAATTTCTAGTTAAGACTAGCATTAGGAGGCCACAGTGCAGGGAGATCTGTTGAAGATGAGGACATAATTCTTAAGGTATAAATCGACGTTAAAACAGGCCATATTGGTGTTAAAAAAGGTAACATTTTTTCAAACGCATAATGCCACAAAAGTCTTGTCATTTTCTGAAACTATCCAGCCCTGGATTTGATACAATACCGGTAAAAAATTTTTTTAACTTTTAGAATGAATTGGCATGCACAAGAGAGTTGGAAAAGAAAACGTAGCTCTCTTTGATCACATGTTCATTTGTTAGCAAGTATATTTGTTAACAACACAGCAACAACAGAACAGATGTTCTAATAGTAGCAAGGAGCAAACTGCTTAGCAAAATGAGTTCATTGTAAACAACACAAGGGCAAGTGTTTCACACCATCAGCTAAGTTGCACTACCGACATTTTAAAACTCATGCATAGGTAAGTAAAGATGCTGAATGCCTACCAGGACGGCATGGCGTAGTGGGTAGAGCGGCCGTGCCAGAAACCTGAGGGTTGCAGGTTCGCTCCCCGCCTCTTACCATCCAAATCGCTGCCGTTGTGTCCTTGGGCAGGACACTTCACTCTTGCCCCCGGTGCCGCTCACACCGGTGAATTGAATGATGAATGAATGATAGGTGTGAATGAATGATGGGTTCTCACTTCTCTGTGAAGCGCTTTGAGTGTCTAGAAAAGCGCTATATGAATCTAATCCATTATTATTATTATTATTATTACCAGTGATAACACTTAAAATGTAGCTACTGCTGCCATGATGTGGAGTTATCGTATTTTGCTGGGCTATAAATACGATTTATGCCGCAACCCCTAAATATCGAATAATATATATTTTTTGACATATATTAGTAGCACTGGAATACAAGCCACAGATATATACCAGTACGAAATATTTTGTGTTTATTTACATACCGTAATTGTTTCCAAATGGTTCCTGTAACACGGCAGTAACATGGCTGAGCAAACAAAACATTGGTCATCAGGGTTTAAAGCGTTGGAAAAAAGTAGTGGCTTATAGTCCGGAAAATACTGTAAAGTAGGTTGCCCACAGCCAGAGCTGTGACGGCTTTCTTATGCAATGTAAGCAGGGTGGCACACAATCCCCCTCTCGCTTGACATGCACCAATCTTACAAAGCTATGATTTTTGTACTTTGTCATTTCTCAGTATGTAGCTTTTCCTGTTTTTTTCCCTCCTGCGAAAGCGCCACCCCCTTCAGTTTAGTACTGTACCACAAAAGTGACTAATGCGCCACATCATTTAGTATGTCAACAAGAGCTGTGATTGCTCAAACACTGCCTGTAGGGTTTTGGCAGAGAATTGCACAGTAGACTGGAACCTCGATTCACGTAATTAATTGGTTCTTGAACAGTGTTCGTAAATACAAAAGTTTGTATATTGAAGCAAGTTTCCCCATAAGAAACAATGCAAACATGAGTAATGGGTTCCACCGTCGACAAAAGTCCATATTTTAGTAAAGGTTTGTACAGTTTGAACACAATATAAAGCGATATACAGCACAACATAACCAGGCAGTGATGGATCAACTCTCTCAGTGATGGATCAACTCTCTTATTTAATTACAAAGTCAGTGCGCTTAGTTTGAAACCACAACTTTAACTTTAACAGCCAGGTTGCTACATTACCTTGTTGGTTAGTCTTTCATTCTTAAGTAAAGTGGATTTTGTCTTCTTTGTGTGAAAGGAGGAAGCACTGTCCACAATGCTGTGGATACTTCCTGAATGTTTTAAACTACACATGGCGTGTCCATTGCTTTCTTTGGACTCTTATTCATTGAGCTAGGTAAACTAGAACAATGCTCTACACACGGGCTCTCTTGACAGAGATCGATAAGTCCGCCCACAATGGATGCGGTGCAGGCAGAAAATGAAAGCCTGCATGCACACAATGGGTGGATGAAACGTTCGTACACGCAGACGAGGTTTGTACGACAAAGCGTATTTCTCTTCGATCCGTGGTTCATACATGGAAAAGTTTGTAAATGAAATTTCTATTGTACGCGCTCACACAACGTAATCAAGACAGCGTATTAGCTGGAGCTTAATCCAGACTTCATTCATTCAATCAATCAAAGTTTATTTATATAGCCCGTAATCATGTTGTTGTGGCTTGTGCCACAACGACATCCTTGGCTCAGATCCCACATCAGGGCAAGAAAAAACTCAACCCAATGGCTTCAATGTGAATATTTTTGACCTGGTGCTAATTAGAAACTTGGGTTATTTGCTTTTGTAGACGACGTACACAGTGAGAGAGTGCAGTCAAAAGGGCTGTTTGCAACATTTTACACAGATGTCAGTAGGGCGCCAACTTTCCAAAGTATTTTTACACTGTATATCTTGCGCTCTTACAGCTTCTCGTACGTAATTAGGTACGTACATAACACATGCACGCGCATTACCTTTAGGTGTTGTTAGCTGATCATAGCAATTTGGTTGTCATTGCATGTATATTCTATCATAACAACAATATGACTGAAAAATGTTGTCGCTTCTCTTGGGCTGTTTTTGTATGTGTGCATGCGCTCAAGACGGTAAAAAAAATATTACATAGACTTTATAATGTGCCCAGGGACACCACCCTCAAATCATCCAGTTCATTGCTCAGGTAGATCTGCAGTGGGATTTTCAAATGAATGTGTTCTGTTAAACCACTAACGGTAGCATAAGCCAGCTAAATAATTTTCTTCTTAGATTTTTTGCTTTGAAAACTGTAGCTGTGAGGAAGTTGCAAACGGCACCTTTATTAGATTAGAGGCGTCGATAAGAGTATTTACGACAGATGCCTTTTCCTCTGGAGCACTCTGCAGTTTAGTAAATAAACTAAATGAGGTCACAACATAACTTACTTCACCAATTGTTATTTATTTATTTTGATTGTTATTACTTATGGAGTATATTGTGAATAAATTGAGAACAGGAAGTGAACAAAAGTTTTAGCAACTGCTGTGTAAAGGAAAAGGGGTAGGATTAAATAAGCTCTGCTTCTTCCTACTCCTTTTCGAACATGTTGAATAGAGAAACTGGAAATTGTGATGTATCATGTTGTATGCATGCATGTTCCAAATAAACTCAAACTCATTTATATATTAGTGTTTTGTGCATCCCTGCACAGCATTCGATGAATATTGTGTGTGTGACAGAGCTGTCTTGCTCTTTCTTTGGGCGAAAACAATCTTGTTCGCGTGTTGTGTTCATCCTGCTTGTTTGGCAAACGGGGTTGACATTTGCGTGAAAGAACCCAGTGGTAATGCCATGTGCATGAAAGCACAATGATGAGTGTAGTCATGCGCGTTCTGATGAGGTCTGTTCTGCCACGTCCGTCTACAAGCTCTCTCTCGAGTCGGATTAGAGGAGCGAGAGGCATTTCATTGGGCTTTATTGTGATAGACTTGCCTCTTGATACGGTAATAACACCATGTAATTCATAGCTGTGTCGGGGGGGCAAGCGAGGTCATTCTGGGATTCTTTCTTTAAAACAGGCTAAAACTGGTGTGTACTTGCTCCGACTTGGATCCATCAGTGCCATTAAGGTAAAACCGTACAGTAATGATGAGTCAAACAATACCGAAGCATGAGGACAGGGAATGATACTGTGTCCCTCGGTGTCTTAATGTGTCTGTCACTTTAAAAAAAAAAACACACACGTGACCGATACTGCTGCTGTGTCATTTGACTGCAAAGCGCCAAATTTTGTTTTTCAGCAAGCACTTCTTTCAGCTCACAAGTGGCAGCTGGTTCTAAAGTTGGAAGAGTGGTTTAGCATCAATTTGACTCACTTTTTAAAATCCATCCATCCATCCATTTTCTACCGCTTATTCCCCTCGGGGTCGCGGGGGGTGCTGTAGCCTATCTCAGCTACAATCGGGCAGAAGGCGGGGTACACCCTGCACAAGTCGACTTTTTTTTAAAAAAAAATTTTTTTATTTGATTTATTTTGGCTGCAGCTGTTACATATACTGTAATATTGTAGATGGTAATAGTGATTTGTTCTATATTGGATATATTATATATAAAAAATATATATATATATCAGTATATATTATGTACTGTATATATAATATGTAAATATTACATATGTTATATTTTATATTGCTACTATGGTACATGTTTAGTCTACTTAATACCTGCATTATCCTTTCCCTCTGTACCCTTTCCATCCTTTGTAACTGCGCCACTGTGTGGAACAATTTCCCTTGTGGATCAATAAAGTTTGTCTAAGTCTTAAGTTATCTAAGTTCTAAATGGCACTAAGAAAAATGAAAAATTCCGAAATGTGTAATCATTCTGCTCTTATAGCGCCAAATTAGGTGAAAGTTATTTTTTCCCTGTTTCCTATTAGGCTCATGCTCATTGTTAAGAGTTGAGCCTTTCATAATTTCTTCTTGCACAGTTGGTCGTTAATAAATATACATAATAGCTAACTATTGATTTTATTTGCAAGTCTAATGTTGTCACTCTTTTCATCCAGCAGATGGCAAATGACCATTATGACACAGTAGCACAGTATCAATACAGCTAGTGAGTGTGCCACACACTCACCGAGGCGTCACTTACCCATCACTACTGTAAAGTGATCAGTATCATTATCTGAATAAGTCAAATTATTTAAGGGGGTAAGGAGGAGTCTGCAGGGGTTGATGGCTTGCCTAGAAGAGGCAGCGACTTGAAAAAAATCTGGGGAAAAAAACAAAAACAATTTTAAGCCTGCTAGGTAATTTCAGTTATGTCTTTGCTAAAAAGTGGACTAAATATGCTCAAGTTTTTCAGGCAGGTTTTAAGGAAGCTCAATGTGCCACACGTTGAAAAAGCCTATGCCTTTGGGTATTGCATACGGTACAGGCCAAAAGTTTGGACACACCTTCTCATTTAATGTGTTCTCTTTATTTTCATGAGTATTTACATTGTAGATTGTCACTGAAGGCATCAAAACTATGAATGAACACATGTGGAGTTATGTACTTAACAAAAAAGGTGAAATAACTGAAAACATGTTTTGTATTCTAGTTTCTTCAAAATAGCCACCCTTTGCTCTGATTACTGCTTTGCACACTCTTGGCATTCTCTCGATGAGCTTCGAGAGGTAGTCACCTGAAATGGTTTTCACTTCACAGATGTGCTTAAAACGAGAGAATGCAAAGAGTGGGCAAAGCAGTAATCAGAGCAAAGGGTGGCTATTTTGAAGAAACTACAATATAAAACATGTTTTCAGTTATTTCACCTTTTTTTGTTAAGTACATAACCCCACATGTGTTCATTCATAGTTTCTTTCATAGTGCCTTCAGGGACAATCTACAATATAAATAGTCATGGAAATAAAGAAAAAACATTGAATGAGGAAAAGGTGTGTCCAAACTTTTGGCCTGTACTGTACACTTTATTTTACTTCCATCTTTCTGTACACCATGCTGCAAAAACAATTAGTCCAAGCAACATTGAAGATCTAAAATCAGATAGTTTAGGACAAACAAGATATTTTGTCTTTTGGTGTTGGAATAATTTGCTTATCTTAATTTATGTGTTCTCAAATCAATAGATATATTTCTTAGAACTCAAATGTTGTGACTCCAGAAACCCGATGTCTCAAGTCTGCAGCAAAAATGTGTCTTTTAGTTTGACTCTCATGATGCTTTTAACCACCTCCCGCAGAACAAAGACCCAAAAATGTCCAGAGTGGCACTGGAGTCTCTTTACCGGCTGCTATGGGTCTACATTATCAGGATCAAGTGTGAGAGCAACACTGTCACACAGAGGTCAGAGACATACACACCCCATTACACACCAATCAAACCTAAGACCAAACCCAATGTGATTTTTTTAATTTTTTGCCACACTTTCTAGTCGACTACTCAGCATCGTGTCAGCACTTTTCCCCAAAGGCTCCCGCAGTGTGGTGCCCAGGGACACCCCCCTCAACATCTTTGTCAAAATCATCCAGTTCATCGCTCAGGTAGATCTGCAGTGGGACTTTATTCCTCAAGTGGGTATTTGATTATTACATTATGGTCTGCTGTGTTTGGATGCCAGGAAAGACTGGACTTTGCAATGAAGGAGATCATCTATGACCTCCTGTGCGTGGGCAAGTTTCACAAGACGTTCACCATCAATCCGGAGGTACAATATTTGACATTGAAAGTGCATTCTTTTGCATCTTTAATTAATTTGTTTATCTCTTTGTTCCTTCAGAGGATGAATGTCGGCCTGCGAGCCTTCTTGGTGATCGCGGACAGCCTGCAGCAGAAAGACGGAGAGCCCCCTATGCCCACCACTGGGATCATCATGCCCTCTGGCAACACGCTGCGAGTTAAAAAGATCTTTCTCAACACCACCCTCACTGATGAAGAGGCCAAGGTCATAGGTAGGCTTGACCTCCATTTTTGAGACTACTTTGCACTAGGGTTGTACGGTATACTGGTACTAATATAGTACCGCAATACTAATGAATGATATTCGGTACTATACCGCCTCTAAAAAGTACCGGTTCCCCCCCTTTTTTTTATCGGGCATGACGGCGTGTCGTCGTCAAGTCGTGTCATTGCTGGTTTTACGAGCAGACGAGCATGTTCGGCAACGCACAATCATGGAGTACTTACAAGCAGACACAGTGTGTAGACAGAAAAGGGAGAATGGGTGCATTTTGGCTTAAAAACTAACGATAAAGCTATAACACTGAAACGCCCTCAGGAAGAGGTGCTTTAAACAAGGTTAGCTAGCTAGCAGCCTCAGTATGCAGTGTTTTAGCTACTTCTAAATAACTAATTCTCGCCTCCATGGCGACAAATAAAGTAAGTTTCCTACAAGTATCATCCCTGCAGGACGAGGAATAGCTAAACATGCTTCACTACACACTAGCTCACCGGCGTCAAAATGTAAACAAACGCCATGGGTGGATCTACCCCTGACATTCACTGTAATGATACCAAGTACAGGCGCGTATCTCGTCGATACTACTATGACTACATCCGTATTTTTTAGCCTCACAAAATGTTTTTTCGTTTTTTTTAAAATTTATATTATGTTTATAAACTTAGCAAATACGTCCCTGGACACACGAGGAATTCATTTATGACCATTGTATGATCCTGTAACTACTTGGTATCGGATTGATACCTAAATTTGTGGTATCATCCAAAACTAATGTAAAGCATCCAAACAACAGAAGAATAAGTGATTATTACATTTTAATAGACGTGTAGACAGTTAAAAAGAGAAAGTAAGCAGAGATATTAACAGTAAATGAACAAGTAGATTAATAATTCAATTTCTTCCACTTGTCCTTAATAATTTTGACAAAATAATAAAATGTAAAATGACACAATATGTTACTGCATATGTCAGCAGCCTAATTTGGAGCCTATGTTTGTTTACTTACTACTAAAAGACAAGTTGTCTTGTATGTTCACTATTAAAAAAACATATGTTTAATGTACCGTAAGGTTTTTGTTAAAATAAAGCCAATAATGCAATTTTTTGTTGTTCCCTTTAATTAGAGAAGTATCGAAATACATTTTGGTACAGGTACCAAAATATTGGTATCGGGACAAAACTACTATGCACACAGCACGGTGTGTTAATCCTACTGCTGTCAAGCGAGATTATTTAATTAGGATCCGTGATTAATTAATCTAATTAATCTCACCTACAACAATTAATGAGAAAAGGCCTCAATTTGAGGTATTTTCATTTAAATTAAATAGATTATTGTGAAGCTAGCTATATAACACAGAAAGTAACTTTATAACGTCAATTGTTGATTTAAACACTCTTGAACAGATGCAGTTTGTGTTATTTAACAAAATAAAACGTCAGGTCCATATAAAGTGTTGACGTTAATACATCTGCTTCACCTCTGCTTCAGATAATATTGAATAAATAAAACAGACCTATCAGTCACAGTACTTGCATATGTTACCAATATTGCAGTTGTTCTTAAACTCTTTGCACCAAGTACCACCTCAAAAAACACTTGGCTGCCCAAGTACCACCTTAATGACCAACGTTAACATACAGTAGCGTATTAGGCCCAAGTATTCATATAAAAAAAGAAGAAAAAAAAGCTCCACTTCAACTGCGTGTTTTCCCCGTCAGCCAAGTGGTAGTTTTTAGCGCTTCCATATGGAGTCTACTGAGAGATATAAGCTCGAACTATACACTACTTTGTAATAGAAATGGCAACGGCTGAGCATTTTAGGATGCATGTGCATGTACAAGCCACTCAGCCCCACAACAAGAGGATAGAGGAAGAAAAGGAGCTTATTGACGACAATGTCAGACTACAATTGACTTTTCATATATAAAGATATCCGCTGACGTCACATTTGGGGAAAAACGTCACAAATTGGGCACATTCGTTTGTAGGAAGGAAGGCAAGACTATTTTATAAATATCTCTGCCATACCTCCATGGTTTGATTTAAAATGATCTGGACTCACAAAAACAGGTACCAATAGGTAGGAAAAGGTGTTTTAGGTCCCTTTTAGGAGAACATATTTAACAAACAAATATTTATATTTATCACAATTACATGTTGTAAAACAGCATGGAGGAAATGTCTTTCCTGACAGTCAATCACATGTCTCATACACGCACATTAATGTGCAACATTATGTCATGTTTTAAACCATATTTAATAGAATATGAAGTTATTTAGTTAAGTTATTTTTACAATTTTGGTTTTATTTCATTCAGCGGCAGACACGCAAGCATTATTTCTCCATAGCTCATGTAATGGATAGAAGAAGAAGAAAAAAACATTGTCTACTCCAGGCTAAAATCATTAGATTCAAAGTTATACTAACCATAAACACACTTATAATATGTCGAAGTTAGTTATGATTATTTGACACTATTTTTTAGATATCATTCACTATTTAAAGCCGCTAGCATCAGACTTGTGACAGAGAGAGACCTCTTTTTCACTGTCTATCAATTAGGGATGGGCGATTGATTGTATGATCGTGATCGTTGATTGCAATTAATTTGATTTCGATCACAGTGATCAGCTGTCAGCCTATTTCCTCGATCAAACATGGAAGTTGCTGCAGTAGGGAAGCAACGAGGCTCAGTATTATTCTGCACGGAACAGTCCACCATTATTGACCGTGATCCTGTGTGTCTGTAAATGTGTGTGTGTTTGTGCACGTTTGTGTAAAAGTGTGTTGGTGTGCGCGACCTCCCATTCCACAGTCAAGAAAGTGAGGCTCGTCACGACGTAAATAATCTTCGATCAGCGTTATGCCTCGTCCCCTTACACAGCTGCGAGTGCAGCCCAGAATAACAAAATAAAGAAATATGACTAACGCTAGCATAGAAGTTAAAACAACATTTAAAAGGAGCAGCGGATTTAGTGACAGTCTTTATTTACTTTCACAATCTGCTGAAGCGCGCTAGTAATCCTGCCCCGAATGCAGACTTGCAGGCACTCGCAGTAGTCTTTATTAGTCCCGACTGGGAGAATCAAGACACCCACTAATTTAATCAGAAAAAGGCATTTTTTGTTTTTGTGTCTGCAAAGATTCCAATCCTCTGATATAACATTTACTAAAAATAATCTCTGCAGACAGACACTTTGTGTTCTGTTTGTGGATTTAAAAAAAAACACATTTTGTCATTAAACTTGTTTTATGTGTTTGCATACATTATTTTACAGTACCTCAAATTCAAACTGCACTTTAATATATTTTCTTTCAATATAGGATACGGAATTTTAGTTTTAAAAACTCCACAATGTGGGTCACCACTTAGTCTTTGCCAAAGCACTGGTGAGAAGCTCTGACGTATACAAGTAATTAAAGAATACAAATAATAATTTACCATTGGAAAGTGTTGCGTAGTAAATGTTAACTTGAAACAAAAGTCTTAAATTATTCACCACACCAATTATACTTTGTATACTGCAAAGGGTTTGTAATGACAAGCAAAAAAAAAAACAAATAACTTTGAGAGGCAAAAAAGTTGTTCTCTTTACGCCCACAAAACGTACTGAAAAAGAAGCAAAACCAGGTACGGACCATCGCATGGGTTACCTGTGCCGTTACACCTCTAGTAAACACAAATATAGATATGAACAAAATGACAGTTGTCAGCTGTTAGCATATATTATTACCTCAATCAAACATGGTGGAAATGTCTGTTGCAAGATACTGCGGTAGTAAACAGTAGGGATGTGGTACTTGCTATAATCCTGCACGGGACAATCTGCTTAAAAGAAAACAACCTGATATTAATCGAGATCGGATTATATTAAAAAAAATAATTGTCATATTTACTAGAGATGTCCGATAATATCGGCAGCCCGATATTATCGGCCGATAAATGCTTTAAAATGTAATATCGGAAATTATCGGTATCAGTTTCAAAAAGTACAATTTATGACTTTTTAAAACGCCGCTGTACGGATTGGTACACGGACGTAGGGAGAAGTACAGAGCGCCAATAAACCTTAAAGGCACTGCCTTTGCGTGCCGGCCCAATCACATAATACTTTCGGCTTTTCACACACACAAGTGAATGCAAGTCATACTTGGTCAAGAGCCATACAGGTCACTGAGGGTGGACGTATAAACAACTTTAACACTGTTACAAATATGCGCCACACTGTGAACTCACACCAAACAAGAATGACAAACACATTTCGGGAGAACATCCCCACTGTAACACAACACAAACACAACAGAACAAATACCCAGAACCCCTTGCAGCACTAACTCTTCCGGGACGCTACCCCGTCCCAACCCCGCCCACCTCAACCTCCTCATGCCCGCTCAGGTAGAGCATGTCCTAAATTCCAAGCTGCTGTTTTGAGGCATGTTAAAAAAAATTATGCACTTTGTGACTTCAATAATAAATATGGCATTTTTTTCCATAACTTGAGTTGATTTATTTTGGAAAACCTTGTTACATTGTTTAATGCATCCAGCGGGGCATCACAACAAAATTAGGCATCATAATGTGTTAATTCCACGACTGTATGTATCGGTATCGGTTGATATTGGAATCGGTAATTAAGAGTTGGACAATATCGGAATATCGGATATCGGCAAAAAAGCCATTATCGGACGTCTCTAATATTTACCATCAATTATCTTTGTGCTGCATGGCAGTACAATTGTTACTGCTAGTCAAGCACAGGCAGAGGGCGAGGCAACTCGCTGACATAAAGACACGTTCGAGAATAAAAAAAATAGATTACTGCAATTAAAAAAACATAATGGGGTTCTAATATGGCTGTACTTCATTAATCGTAATTAACGCGATGATTTGACACCCCGAGTTCATTCCACTCTTGGCTCTTTGCAGGCATGTCACTGTACTACCCGCAAGTGAGGAAGGCCTTGGATAACATCCTGAGACACCTGGACAAGGAGGTGGGACGCTCCATGAGCATGACCAGTGTGCAGATGTCCAACAAGGAGCCAGAGGACATGTTCACGTACGTGCCCGCCTTCCAATCGGCGTTACAGCAAGTAGGTTTTTAACCAGTTTCCTGTTTAACAGGGGAGAGAGGAAGCCCAAGATCGATCTGTTCCGCACATGCGTCGCTGCTATTCCAAGGTTGATACCAGACGGCATGAGCAGACAAGACTTAATAGAGCTCCTCGCTAAGTAGGTCATATTCTCGAAGCTCAGCTCAGGAGCTGTTCTGGTCTACCATGTGCCTTAATGGCCTCCTCCCGTCCCCCAGGTTGACCATCCACATGGACGAGGAGCTGCGTGGCCTAGCTTTTACCACTCTTCAGGCCCTCATGGTGGACTTCCCCGAGTGGCGCGAGGATGTCCTCTCTGGCTTTGTGCACTTCATTGTCCGGGAGGTGACGGACGTTCACCCCACGCTGCTGGACAACTCGGTCAAGATGCTGCTGCAGCTCATCAGCCAGTGGAGGCAGGCCGCGCAGAGCAGCAACAAGAGCCACGATGCGCTGGTCGGTCACGGACGCTCGTCACGTTTGGGGGGCCCACCTCGAGATTTACTTTCTCACCGGCTCTCTTTAAAACAGGGTTCCAGCAGCAGCCATTCTCTCTCCGCGGAGCGTTCGTCGCTAGGTGTGCTGCACATGGTGGAAGGTCTGGCCATGGTCGTGCTTTGCAGCTGTCGCCCTGCCACACGCAGGCTAGCAGTCAACGTCCTAAAGGAGGTCCGTGCACTGCACACGACCCTGGGCATCGGCAAGGTAATTATAGTCTTACTTGGAAACCACAGTGGACTTGCCTGCAATTTGGTTTTTCTCTGACATTTTCACTGTTTTTAGGCCGAGGAGGAATTGGCCATTGATGTCATGGATAGATTAAGCGCATCAGTGTTGGAGAGCTTTATTCATCTTACTGGTGCCGATCAGGTAAAATGTCCACATATACAGTATTTTTTTTTAAAGAAAACTGGACTTGATAACGCAATATATGCCATACAGTATATTGCATACAACAATGTTGCCTTAAGGTAAAATGTCCACATATACAGTATTTCTTTTAAAGAAAACTGGACTTGATAAAGCAATATATGCCATACAGTATATTGCATACAACAATGTTGCCTTAAGGTAAAATGTCCACATATACAGTATTTATTTTAAAGAAAACTGGACTTGATAAAGCAATATATGCCATACAGTATATTGCATACAACAATGTTGCCTTAAGGTAAAATGTCCACATATACAGTATTTTTTTTAAAAGAAAACTGGACTTGATAACGCAATAATGCCATACATTATATTGCATACAACAATGTTGCCTTAAAGAGTAGGACAGGAAGACATAAACGTTAACATTGCTCCGTGACCTGCATTGCTAACATTACGCCCACATATTAACATCATGCTGGGTTAGGCTATTAGTTAAAGAAAAACAAAATGATCAAACTCAGAGCTTCCATATTTGTAGCTGACTAACAGATGGTTGGCAGAAGTTCTGGGTGCATTTTAGGATGTGTAGCGAAGCCTTTTCAATAAATTTGTTGATTCATTTATTTTTTCTTTGTAAGTGTGTACACACGGGCCGGCATCACCGAGCTGGAGGAAGGTCAGGGGCAGTATCCTGTCCATGAGGAAGAATGTGTTTCCATCATGATGTCATTGCAATTTCAAAAACAAACTTTAAGTGCCTCTTTTGTTAAGTGGCGCAAATAAGTGAGGGTTTTACTCTAAACTTTGGTGTTCATAAAATCGCTTGAGGGCTCTACAGCTCACATTTTTACCTTTGCTAAGAAATTATGGAATCATTTAGCAAGCTTGTCAGTTAGTTAGCAACATAACTCGAAAAGTTATTGGTGGATTTTTATTAAACTTTTGGGAAATGTCCCAAATGTCCATTTCTACTTCATTGCCTTATGTTTATGTTATGTTAGCAGCCCCGCAGAGACAAAAAGTGTGGAAGACTGACAAGAGCATTGAATCGGTTTCTTTATTTCCGCTGTAGATATCTCAAAAAGTTATGGGCAGATTTTGAGTCAACTTTCTGGAAGTGTCAGAAATGGGACAATCAACAAATGATCACATTTTGGGGCTAATCTGGATCATGTTACTACCTTACATTTACGTTACCAGCTTCAACTTCTGTGTGTGTCTATGCCTGCGACCCCACCTCCACCCACAGAGACAATGAGAGTGAACGACTGACAAGAGCAATTAAACTTTGGAGGATTTTTGTAATGATTCTTTAATATTGGGAGATAGAGATTGACAAAGGTCTGCGCTTTTTTAGTTGTTAGTTTTCTTACTGGGACCTTCAACTTATATAGTTTTCATTCCTTTATATCTATGTGTTGCAAAATCTATTTCAATTGCCCAAAAAACTGAATACATTTTGAAGAATGTCCAAAATGCAAATTGCAAAATAACTTTTGATGCTACTGACTTTACTGTTATCTCCTTCAGACCAACCTGCTGTATTGTCCCAGTGGGATCGACCTCCAATCGCTGGCGGAGTGGAGCTCGTCTCCCATCAGCCACCAGTTTGACGTGGTGAGCCCCTCACACATCTGGGTGTTTGCCCACATAACGCAGGGCCAGGACCCCTGGGTCATCAGCTTCTCCAGCTACCTGCGTCAAGAAAACCTGCCCAGGCATTGTCCCACCGCCCTCAGCTACGCTTGGATGTTCGCCTACACCCGCCTGCAGCTTCTCTCCCCTCAAGTCGACATCAAGTATGTTGGCACTTATTGTGTGTTTTCAGTGTTTGGATGATTTCAGATTCCTGGACTTTGCTCTTTCACATCCACGTCCTGTGTTTCCACCTGCAGCAGCCCCATCAATGCCAAGAAAGTCAACAACAGTAGCGACTCCTACATCGGCCTTTGGCGGAACTACCTGATCCTCTGCTGCAGCTCGGCTTCCTCCTCCCCAACCATGTCTGGTTCTTCCTCCACCTCTGGTTGCGTCCGCTTCTCCCTATCAGAGACGCTGGCGTCCACAACGGACAGCGGCTATAGTTACGATTCCAAGGTCAGGAGGCCCTTTTGTAAATGGTCCCAGTCACTGGAGAATACCATCGCAATTTAGTAAAAGCTGCACATTCCCACCCTGACATTCCGCTTTCTGTTCCCAGATTGTTGGCACTCCTTCCCCGTCATTTCTGTTTAAACACATTGTTCCCATGATGCGCTCTGAGAACATGGACATCACAGAGTCTCTCGTGTTGGGGCTTGGCAGGACCAACCCCCTGGCCTTCAGGTAAACCATCATCCGTGACAACCTCCATTTCTTCTACTAATTAGCCAACTTCTCTGTCAACAGAGAGTTAATAGAAGAACTAAATCCCATCATAAAAGAAGCCCTGGAAAGAAGACCTGAAGTAAGTGCAGCGATTAAAAACACATTTCTGTGTCGATGGAGCGAGTTAGTCATTAACTCATTGCTTTGCAGAACATGAAGCGACGCCGGCGTCGTGACATCCTTAGAGTCCAGCTGGTCCGGATTTTTGAGCTCCTGGCTGATGCTGGTGTCATCAGTCAGATGTATGAGAATCCACACGTTATTTACATGCTGAGATCCATGTAAATTCCTGCCTTTTGAAAGCTTGAAATTGATTTGCATTTTTGTTACAGAGCGAGTGGGGGTTTCGATGGTGAGAGTCATTCTCTGAACAGCACTCTGTTGGACTACGTTGACATGACCAGGCAGCTGCTGGAGGCCGAGAATGACAAGGACTCGGATACGCTGAAGGACATCCGCTGTCACTTCAGTGCACTTGTGGCAAACATCATTCAGAACGTCCCAGGTATCTCTCTCTCATCATCACTTGGCCACTTATAAACAGCCACAGAACGGTTGTTATTTTAATCAAGTTACTTTAAATGTTTAGTTTATTCATCTTACTAATATATAGGGGAGTCCTGATCTGATATTTATATCAGATATTGGTCCGATATCAGCAAAAAAAACTAATACCGGATCATATTGGCTTCTATCTAAAATCTCCGATACAAGCAGTCCTGCAGCGCGTTTACTTGTGCAAAGTTGGACAGCCAGTTAACATCTAAATGTCTTCTAATAATCACACAGAGTTGTCTTTTCTTGTATTTTAGTAAAGTCATTTACAAAACGTAAACATGGTAGGCAATAGGCTACCAGGAGCTAGCAGCTAAACAACAGCGAAGCACACAATAGCGCACATGCTAGACACACAGTACATAATAAGTGGACAGAATTGAACAATATTGTAGTCTAAAACACGAAAGTTGTGAATATAAACAAGTATCAAATAATTATAGTTGCATATTTTTTACAGATACGAAGTATAGTAGGAAGTATCCCGTAACAAACGTGTCCTAATTATTCAACTTAATGCATCATGAGCTTAACTTAATGAATTATTGTGGCCATTAATCGTCACCAATAAACAACTACCATTCCACTTGAACAATACGAGTCCATTTAAGATGTTTTTTAATTGAACGTTAATAATTTTCAGATCTACCATTGTTCTGTTTGAGTAAATTAACTTGATCAAGACATTCCTAACATTTTACACTACAAAATACATTTATTAGGATTGTTTTTGCCCATATCAGATATGCAATGGTCAATTCTCAAGGCTTCAATATCAGTATTTAATTGGAAGTGAAGTGAATCAATCCATCCATCCATCCATCCATCTTCTTCCGCTTATCCGAGGTCGGGTCGCGGGGGCAGCAGCTTAAGCAGGGAAGCCCAGACTTCCCTCTCCCCAGCCACTTCGTCCAGCTCCTCCCGGGGGATCCCGAGGCGTTCCCAGGCCAGCCGGGAGACATAGTCTTCCCAACGTGTCCTGGGTCTTCCCCGTGGCCTCCTACCGGTCGGACGTGCCCTAAACACCTCCCTAGGGAGGCGTTCGGGTGGCATCCTGACCAGATGCCCGAACCACCAATGCCCGGTGTCCACCATGAGTTGGTGGACACCGGCGGTGAGGGATGCCGTCAAGCTGAAGAAGGAGTCCTATCGGGTTCTTTTGGCTCATAGGACTCCTGAAGCAGCGGACAGGTACCGACAGGCCAAGCGGTGTGCGGCTTCGGCGGTCGCGGAGGCAAAAACTCGGACATGGGAGGCGTTCGGGGAAGCCATGGAAAACGACTTCCGGACGGCTTCGAAGCGATTCTGGACCACCATCCGCCGCCTCAGGAAGGGGAAGCAGTGCACTATCAACACCGTGTATGGTGAGGATGGTGTTCTGCTGACCTCGACTGCGGATGTTGTGGATCGGTGGAGGGAATACTTCGAAGACCTCCTCAATCCCACCAACACGTCTTCCTATGGGGAAGCAGTGCCTGGGGAATCTGTGGTGGGCTCTACTATTTCTGGGGCTGAGGTTGCTGAGGTAGTTAAAAAGCTCCTCGGTGGCAAGGCCCCGGGGGTGGATGAGATCCGCCCGGAGTTCCTTAAGGCTCTGGATGCTGTGGGGCTGTCTTGGTTGACAAGACTCTGCAGCATCGCGTGGACATCGGGGGCGGTACCCCTGGATTGGCAGACCGGGGTGGTGGTTCCTCTCTTTAAGAAGGGGAACCGGAGGATGTGTTCTAACTATCGTGGGATCACACTCCTCAGCCTTCCCGGTAAGGTCTATTCAGGTGTGCTGGAGAGGAGGCTATGCCGGATAGTTGAACCTCGGATTCAGGAGGAACAGTGTGGTTTTCGTCCTGGTCGTGGAACTGTGGACCAGCTCTATACTCTCGGCAGGGTCCTTGAGGGTGCATGGGAGTTTGCCCAACCAGTCTACATGTGTTTTGTGGACTTGGAGAAGGCATTCGACCGTGTCCCTCGGGAAGTCCTGTGGGGAGTGCTCAAAGAGTATGGGGTATCGGACTGTCTGATTGTGGCGGTCCGCTCCCTGTATGATCAGTGCCAGAGTTTGGTCTGCATTGCCGGCAGTAAGTCGGACACGTTTCCAGTGAGGGTTAGACTCCGCCAAGGCTGCCCTTTGTCACAGATTCTGTTCATAACTTTTATGGATAGAATTTCTAGGCGCAGTCAAGGCGTTGAGGGGATCTGGTTTGGTGGCTGCAGGATTAGGTCTCTGCTTTTTGCAGATGATGTGGTCCTGATGGCTTCATCTGGCCAGGATCTTCAGCTCTCGCTGGATCAGTTAGCAGCTGAGTGTGAAGCGACCGGGATGAGAATCAGCACCTCCAAGTCCGAATCCATGGTTCTCGCCCGGAAAAGGGTGGAGTGCCATCTCCGGGTTGCGGAGGAGACCCTGCCCCAAGTGGAGGAGTTCAAGTACCTCGGAGTCTTGTTCACGAGTGAGGGAAGAGTGGATCGTGAGATCGACAGGCGGATCGGTGCGGCGTCTTCAGTAATGCGGACGCTGTATCGATCCGTTGTGGTGAAGAAGGAGCTGAGCCGGAAGGCAAAGCTCTCAATTTACCGGTCGATCTACGTTCCCATCCTCACCTATGGTCATGAGCTTTGGGTTATGACCGAAAGGACAAGATCACGGGTACAAGCGGCCGAAATGAGTTTCCTCCGCCGGGTGGCGGGGCTCTCCCTTAGAGATAGGGTGAGAAGCTCTGCCATCCGGGGGGAGCTCAAAGTAAAGCCGCTGCTCCTCCACATCGAGAGGAGCCAGATGAGGTGGTTCGGGCATCTGGTCGGGATGACACCCGAACGCCTCCATCGGGAGGTGTTTAGGGCACGTCCGACCGGTAGGAGGAAGTGAAGTGAAGTGAATTTATAATTATATAGCGCTTTTCTCTAGTGACTCAAAGCTCTTTTACATAGTGAAACCCAATATCTAAGTTACATTTAAACCAGTGTGGGTGGCACTGGGAGCAGGTGGGTAATGTGTCTTGCCCAAGGACACAACGGCAGTGACTAGGAGGGGGGAAGCGGGGATCGAACCTGGAACCCTCAAGTTACTGGTATGGCCACTCTACCAACCGAGCTATACCGCCCCAAAGTGGAAAAAGCTGTATCGGGACAGCCCTACTCATATTTAAGAACTTTGTTTATTACTGTAAAAATGATAGCATAGGATAGATTTGTATTTATCTCACAATGGAGCACAGAACGTAGTATATTGCACAACAGAGCAGCAACAGAACCAATGTTGTAGCTGTAAGGACCAAACTGCTCAGCCAGTTTTGATACTGCTGATGAGTTAATAATGAATATACCACGTATGAATTTCACACCAACAACAGCTGAGTAGCGCAACTGGCATTTTAAAGCGCCCACAGAGGTCTATAAAGCTGTTTGATGCTGACCACTCATGATACATCAAATGCCATCTTGTAGAGTTATTAAAAAACACTGCATCAAGAGGTTGCCTACGGCCATAGATAGTTATTAATGCGAATGTTTTTGATGCGGCACCAGTTCAAGAGCCCCATGGGTATTTACTTTTTGTGGACCACATACCCAGGGACTAGAGGCAGTAACTACAGCATATACGGGAGGCAGGCAGCTTGTGAAAATGTTTTTTATTTGTGCTTCCAGTGCACCAGCGGAGGACCATCTTCCCGCAGCAGTCACTGCGACACAGCCTCTTTATGCTGTTCAGTCACTGGGCCGGGCCCTTCAGCATCATGTTTACGCCGCTGGACCGATACAGCGACAGAAATATGCAGATCAACCGCCATCAGTACTGTGCATTAAAGGTACACCCAAGACAAGACTGCGTACACAATATTATTTACTGTTAACTAACACACAAATCCTACTGCCCAGGCCATGTCTGCCGTGCTGTGCTGTGGCCCCGTAGCTGACAACGTTGGCCTCTCCTCTGATGGATACCTCTACAAGTGGCTGGACAACATCCTGGATTCGCAGGACAAGAAGGTTAATTAACTTTAAAAAAAAAAACTGAAAGTTTTCTCCCATAATTGAAATGCTTTGTTTTACTGGCCTAAAGGGGAAATGCACTTTTTTAGGAAATTTTGCCTACCATTCACAATACTTATGGTAGACGTTTTTCTTTTTTTATGCATTCTAACTAGTAAATAAATTCGAGCAAAAGTCTGCTTACAATGAAGCCTATAGGAGTCGCTCTTCTTTGCCTATAAAGCGGTCGAATAAACATCCAATCACCTTCATTAAAGTTTCATATGCACGCTGTCAGTATATATGTCCTATAGACTTAGACTTACACTTCCTTTTTATTGTCATTCAAATTTGAACTTTACAGCACAGATAAGAAGGAAATTTCGTTACATAAGCTCATGGTAGTCCAGGATAAAAAAGCAATAAGGTGTGGCGAAGTTGGTAGAGTGGCCGTGCCAGCAATCGGACGGTTGCTGGTTACTGGGGTTCAATCCCCACCTTCTACCATCCTAGTCACGTCCGTTGTGTCCTTGGGCAAGACACTCCACCCTTGCTCCTGATGGCTGCTGGTTAGCGCCTTGCATGGCAACTCCCGCCATCAGTGTGTGAATGTGGAAATACTGTCAAAGCGCTTTGAGTACCTTGAAGGTAGAAAAGTGCTATACAAGTATAACCCATTTATTTATCATTTATATATAAATAAATGTATATAAATAATATATAAATATATATATAAAATAAATATATACATATAAGGTGCATATATAAATAAATGTATATAAATATATATATAAAATAAATAAATATATATAAATATAGTATCAGGCACATTCTTAATAATATGTAATATTTACGTATTTTGGTTATTTTAAGCATTTGGCAGCTTATTCAGAAATGCAACACAACATTCTCTTTTTTCTTCAACAACAACACTTATCACTACTTCATGAGAGGCAACAAACATAAAGAAACATTACTTACTACTGTACAATGTCTGCTGTCACTGGTATGCCAACATAATCCTCGCCAAGAGAAGAACGCGGTGGAACCAAGCCTCTTTTCAGGTCTTTTAGCCATTTTCAAGTCTAAATTGGATTTCAGTTGTCTTAACTTCTTGGATTATGTCCTCATCCTTCTGGGTGAGAGGCATGATTATTAATCTACAATAAACTTTCACAAGCTCTGAGGCGAGAAAGCAGCTCACAAGCTGATGACATCAATACAGCAGCATAAGGAAGTTACCTCTCTGTGACAGTGCACCGCTAAAAATAGGTCCTTAACGTTAGTGCTTATAATAACTATCGCTAATACTTGGTTAATGTTCAAGTTGCGATATGTAAATGGAGTACTATTGGCAGTTTTTGGATGGTTATTTAGAGGGCTTCAAGGGCGAAATAGAGGACCTTCCAAACACTCCATTGTAAGCTGAGTTTTATTTAAGTTTATTTACAAGTTAAAATGCATTTTAAAAAATGTGTCTTGTCTCTCATAAAGATTGGGATTTATAGGCAAAATTCCCCCCAAAAAGTGTAGTTCCCCTTTAATGTAGTGACTTTTTGTTCAGCACAGACCATCTAATTCAGGCTCTATTAATGCTTGTAATAGTTGAAAGGACAATGGGATTACATAATGCATTCTAGCTGCATTACTTAGGTGTTATGTCAATGACCGGCCTTGTTTTGCTTGGCCTAACCCAAAAAGTTGAGGTCATGCACTCCATGGCAGTACAGAGCCACATATTGTGATGAGGATAAGGGGCCCCCTAGTGTTGTTCAGAGGTACAGCAATCTGAGATTCTCAACAAGTTCTTCCTTTTCTGTGTACGAGTCAGTAAGTATGATGGGTACAAACCTCTGGTTACCTGCTCTTCTACATTAGGTTCACCAATTGGGCTGCGAGGCGGTGATGCTGCTGCTCGAGCTGAATCCCGACCAGAGCAACCTCATGTTTTGGGCTGTGGACCGCTGCTACACAGGATCCCGACGTGTGGCCACGGGGTGCTTCAGGGCCATAGCCAACGTGTTTCATAACAGGTAGGAGTCACACTCAAACACGTCGAACATTGAGACTGCTTTTAATGAGTTAGTTCCTGTGGTTTAACATCTTGCACTCTGTTTTCTTCTCAGAGATTATCAGTTTGATACAGTCGTGCTGCTGAACCTGATTCTGTTCAAGGCCGCTGACTCGTCTCGTGACATCTACGAAGTAGCCATGCAACTGTTACAGGTGGGGGATGTGTGATTGGTACATTGCGCTAAATCAAGCAACACAACTGCACTCATTTGCATTCGCTCTTTTTTGCTCAGATCTTGGAGCCTAAGCTCTTCCGTTACGCCCACAAACTAGAGATCTTGCAAACCGACGGCATTCTAACCCCTCCCTCGCCGTTGCCACACCTTTACTCTGTGTCGTACTACCAGCTGTCAGAGGAGCTCGCACGGACTTACCCAGAGCTCACGCTGCCCATCTTTTCAGGTTGGCAACCCTTTTCTAATATGATGCTGTAGTTATTTTAAGGACTTTTATAGGTTTGTTTTTTTCTCTGCATTGTTTGAGCATGCTGTGACTTTGACTGAATGGAAATGGACTATCAACTAAAGGGGTCATATTATGATTTTTTTTTTCTACATTTAAAACACATCCTTGTGGTATACATAACATGTAATGGTGACGCTTTGGTTAAAATTTTGTAGAGACTTTGTTTTACAGACCATCTTCAAGTGGCTTTCTGCCTGTCTCTTCAGAAAATGTGTTTTTATTTAAGTGCCAAAGTCCTTCTCCAGGCCGTCCCCAACTCGTCAGTCATGTTGTAGTTTTAGCGCTGCCATATCGAGTCCACTGACAGATATAATTTAGAGCTCTACCCTACTTTTTATTAGAAATAGCAACAGCGGAGGATTTTAGCATGCATGTGTGAGACAGTCTGCCCCACAACAAGAGGATAGAGAAAACTAAGGAACTTACTGAGTACAACTTTGGACTTCAACTAAATAAAAATGGCAGATTAACACGAAGCTCTAGTATATATGGAGATATCCCTGACGTAACTAGGACACAATACATCACAATCGTCTCTAATTCCAAATTCCACAAGTATTTTATTAATATCCCCGCCATGCCTCAATGGTTTAGATCAACATTTTCGGGAGTTATGGGGATCCCAAATACACAAAAACATTTGTCAACAGGTAAGAAAAGTTGGTTTTGATTAATATGACAGCTTTATAACATTAATATGAAGAACATTGGTAAGTTTTTTTTGTATCTTGAATATTGGTGTGACTTAATAAATGAATAAGGCACAATTTAACTCACTATCAGGGGAAAACAGTACAGCATTTCCCTCAATGGAAATGTAAAAATTCATACTTTATTTACACAGTTATTAAGAAAAAGTTAGAAATATTTTACAACAGTGCGGGTGAAACCTATTGTCCTGATCTGCACCAAAATTCCACGAGTTCTTAAATGGTTCATGTATCCTCAAAATGTGACTTGTGTAATCCTGCAAACAAACATTACCTCCTGCCTGCAGAGGTGAGCCAGCGTATCCAAACAGCGCACCCTGGTGGCCGCCAGGTGATGTTGCACTACCTTTTGCCTTGGATGAACAACGTGGAGTTGGTGGATCTTAAGCCCGCTGCACGTCGGCCAGAGGACACCTCCTGCAACGGTGGCGAGGAGGACGAGGGCAAGCAGGACCGCGACATGATGATGGTCAACAGTCGGCGTTGGCTTCAGGGAGAGGGCTGGGGGTCGCCCAGGGCAACCACCTTGGTGTTGAACAACCTCATGTTCATGACAGCCAAGGTACGCCAGCTTGTGTAAACAGTGGAACCTTAATTTCCAAGCTTAATTGGTTCTAAATCGAAAAGTTTGTATAGTGGTAGTGATTTTTCCAAAAGAAACAATATTAATTTGAAAAATGGTTTCCAGCCTCAACAAAAGTCCATATTTTAGTGAAGGTTTGTACACTTTGAACACAAAATGACGTGCTATACAGCAATGTATATCAAACAAACATTTCAAGGGGTTGATGGCTCAATGTTTCTACTTTTTTAACAATGCAAAACAACATGCTGCTGCCCACTGCTGTGCCAACACACGCACAGAAGTCACTATGGCGACCTCAAAAACGACCAGAAATCACAAAAAACCCCAACATTAACAACCATATTGTTAGTGTCCGCCCTGAGACTGGAAGTTTGTAATCTCAAACCCCGGCCGAGTCATACCAAAGACTATAAAAATGGGACCCATTGCCTCCCTGCTTGGCACTGAGCATCAAGGGTTGGAATTGGGGGTTGAATCATCAAATGATTCCCGAGCGCGGCGCACGCTGCTGCTCACTGCTCCCCTCACCTCCCAGGGGGTGAGCATGGCAGAGGACACATTTCATCACACTCAGTGTGTGTGTGTGACGAATCGACGATTGTTGGAACTTTAACTTTAAAGGCCTACTGAAATGAATTTTTTTTATTTAAACGGGGATAGCAGATCTATTCTATGTGTCATACTTGATCATTTCGCGATATTGCCATATTTTTGCTGAAAGGATTTAGTATAGAACAACGACGATAAAGATTGCAACTTTTGGTATCTGATAAAAAAAAGGCTTGCCCCTACCGGAAGTAGCGTGACGTAGTCAGTTGAACATATACGCAAAGTTCCCTATTGTTTACAATGATGGCCGCATGAAGTGAGAGAGATTCGGACCGAGAAAGCGACAATTTCCCCATTAATTTGAGCGAGGATGAAAGATTTGTGGATGAGTAAAGTGCAAGTGAAGGACTAGTGGGGAGTTGAAGCTATTCAGATAGGGAAGATGCTGTGAGAGCCGGGGGTGACCTGATATTCAGCTGGGAATGACTACAACAGTAAATAAACACAAGACATATATATACTCTATTAGCCACAACACAACCAGGCTTATATTTAATATGCCACAAATTAATCCTGCATAAAAACACCTGCGTGTTTGTTACGCTAGCTCCTAGCTCCTCTGCTAGCTCCTAGCTCCATAGAACACGCCAATACAATTCAAACACCTGATCAACACACACAATCACTCAGCCCAAAAGACCGTTCACCTAACCCAAGGTTCATAAAGCTTATATATTTTTAAAAAGTTACGTAGGTGACGCGCACATACGGTCAAGCTATCAAATGTTTAGCAGCCAAGGCTGCATACTCACGGTACCTGATATTCAGCTGGGAATGACTACAACAGTAAATAAACACAAGACAAATATATACTCTATTAGCCACTACACAACCAGGCTTATATTTAATATGCCACAAATTAATCCTGCATAAAAACACCTGCGTGTTTGTTATGCTAGCTCCTAGCTCCTATGCTAGCTCCTAGCTCCATAGAACACGCCAATACAATTCAAACACCTGATCAACACACACAATCACTCAGCCCAAAAGACCGTTCACCTAACCCAAGGTTCATAAAGCTTATATATTTTAAAAAAGTTACGTACATACGCAAAAAAAAGTTGCGCACATACGGTCAAGCGATCAAATGTTTAGAAGCCAAAGCTGCATACTCACAGTAGCACGTCTGCGTCTTTGTTATCCAAATCAAAGTAATCCTGGTAAGAGTCTGTGTTGTCCCAGTTCTCTACAGGCGTCTGTGTATCGAAGTCAAAAGTCCTCCTGGTTAGAGTCTCTGTTATCCGAGTTCTTCCATCTTGACTGCATCTTTCGGGAATGTAAACAAAGAAGCGCCGGCTGTGTACTGTTGTGGCTGACTACGTTCGAAAAATACGTCCATTTCGCACCGACAACTTTCTTCTTTGCTTGCTCAGCTTCCTTCTCCATAATGCAATGAACATGATTGCAACAGATTCACGAACACAGATGTCCAGAATACTGTGGAATTATGAAATGAAAACAGAGCTTTTTCGTATTGGCTTCAATGTGGAAGGCATACCCGTGTTCGCCGGGCTACGTCACGCGCATACGTCATCCTCAGAGGCGTTTCGAACCGGAAGTTTAGCGGCAAATTTAAAATGTCACTTTATAAGTTAACCCGGCCGTATTGGCATGTGTTATAATGTTAAGATTTCATCATTGATATATAAACTATCAGACTGCGTGGTCGGTAGTAGTGGGTTTCAGTAGGCCTTCAACAATAATAAACATTTAAAAAAGTAAAGTCCAGTTATTGTGCATTAACCATTGGCAAAGGAGGAGCTGGCTGGACACGAGCAGGCAAATAGAGGGAGAGCAGGGGAGAGGCCGTGTGTGTCTCTTGAAAGACACGCTGCTGAACGACAGTCTCGCTCTTCTCCTCTGCTGTGAATAAGTCTGATATGGCATCTTTTTCCAGAAAAGTCGGTTCTCATCACAATTAAAACTTGCTGTGGTACAAAGCCTGCTTCATCATGATTCCATACTTGCGAACTCCTTTTAAATCCTCTCTTTTTAATTTTTACTCCACAGCGATTCCCTCCTTATTTCCATGCTGGTCTATTAGCTTTTTGGGACTCATAGTGATTTAGCAAAAAATCCAAAACATGTCAAAAGGTGAAAAAACACAAAGAAGGCACACACGCTGAAGCGCTTAGAAGTGACTATAGGGTCCTGTGCAGTAAGTGATGAGGAGAGCTCCGCCTCCGCACAAATGCTGTGCCTTGCTTTTTGCCTGCAGGCGTTAAATAAAATGAATGACTGAATGAAGTGTTCGTACAGGGGCATATGTGGCTCAATCCAAAAGGTTGCAAATAGCGGGGTATCATGAATTGAGGTTCCACTGTATTTCTTTTGAAAGAAAAAATAAATACTGATTGGCTTGTTTTTTGCAGTATGGGGACGAGTTTGCCTGGTCGGAGATCGAGAATGTATGGACCACCTTAGCAGACAGCTGGCCAAAGAACCTCAAAATAATCCTGCACTTCCTCATCAGCATGTCAGGAGTGAACAGTGAGCCCAGCCTCCTGCCATATGTGAGTCTCCTTTAATACATCAAAGCCTGGACCTTCCCCCTCTGTTTCCCAGCACTTATCCCACCACCGTGTATGTGCAGGTAAAGCGGGTGGTGGTGTACTTGGGCAGAGACAAGACTATGCAGCTGCTGGAGGAGTTGATGAGCGAGCTGGAGTTGACCGATCCCGTCAGCTCAGCTGTCACTCACATGGACCAACCCCCTTATTACCGCATCAGCTCCAGCTACAAGATCCCCTCAGTCACCTCAGGTCAACAATGACAGCTCCAGGAATCACCGGCAATTTTCACATCGGAGCGTCGTGGCTAACGTGTCACGTCTTGTCTCGCACAGGTACGACTTCCAGCACTAACACCATGGTGCCAGGACACGACGGCCATCATGAGAGCAAGGTCAAAGATTCAAACATGGAGGACAGGTACAATTTATAGCTGCTTTCTTAATTACGGTGGGCAGTCACGTTTGTTTCGATGTACTTTCTGGATTTAAGATTAATCTCAAATATCGTACATACCTCTTCAATTAACAAGTTTCCTTTAGTTGCCAGGTTCATGGGCTACAAAAGCAAATAAAAAGTTAAAAGTACCAATGATAGTCACTCACACACTAGGTGTGGCGAAATTATTCTCTGCATTTGACCCATCACCCTTGATCACCCCCTGGGAGGTGAGGGGAGCAGTGGGCAGCAGCGGTGGCCACGCCAGGGAATCATTTTCGGTGATTTAACCCCCAATTCCAACCTTTGATGCTGAGTGCCAAGCAGGGTGGTAATGGGTCCCATTTGTATAGTCTTTGGTATGACTCGGCCGGGGTTTGAACTCACAACCTACCGATCTCAGGGCGGACACTCTAACCACTAGGCCACTGACCAGCAGGTCAAAGAATATTGACATTAATAGCCCTGGCTGTTGGAAACTTCCCGATGTATTTTTTATTAACGCCAGAAGAGCAGCTGCATTGAGTAATGAGCATTAGTGATGGGTATTGTTTTTATTTTGCCTTTATACTAGAGGTGTAACGATTTGTTTGAACAACGATTCGATTTGATATTTGAGGTTGCTGATACGATTCAGGGACAATCTAATTTTTTTAGAGCAATAAAATCCAGAACAATTCAGTGAGTTAAAATCGATTCAGTAACTTTTTAGCTAAAAAAATCAACCAGTGTTACTGTGAAATAAATACTGGATACTGGACACTGCAGAAGAAGTTTCCTATATTCCTGTTATTTGTAGTAAGATAATTATTAGATGTAATTGAATTACGGATGCAAACAATCAAGTTAACAATTATTGGCCAATTAATTCACATCTTATTTGAATAACACTTTAGCTTGAATCAACAAGAAGCAATCTTTTCTACTCACATTTTCAAGATTCAAGCAATTTCCCAAAAAAGTACTAGTAGTATAATATTGTATGGAAAACCAATACAATAGAACAGGGGTGGGCAATTAATTTTTACCGGGGGCCGCATGAGCTACCCGAGCACTGCTGGAGGGCCACATCGACAATATTTCAATTAAATTTTGCTCAATATTATTTTTGATATATACCGTAAGATAAATAATAATAATAATAATAATAATTAATAATAATAGTAATACTTCAACATAGTGTGTGTAACAGCATTCCATGACTAATATAAATAAATTTACATTAATAATAAATGACAGTAAAATAAGCACACGTATGACTGAGGAGTCATAGTGTAACTTTGTGTGGTGTTTGAGTTGTCCGACTTTTTGTGTGGCCATAAACGCACCAGTGGTTTAGTGCTATGCGTGTTGGTGACAGATGACAAGTTGGTTTTGACCTGGTTTGTACGGCAGAGAATGACTAGTTTTTCGAGATAGAAGTGTTTTACTCATGTTTTTGGTGTGGTTATGTCCGAATATAAACAGTTTTGCTCAATAAAGTGATCGATATAATTCCTGTCCTCGAAGCATCTCGATAGACGTTACAATAATTGAACGATGTTCAATTGAACGGTGTTGACGAACACACTTAGGGCCGCTTGTTGTCACTGTCACTCAAAGTTGCATTGCAAAATTCCATAGAATAAATATGTTTATTTTGTTTAGAATTCAGATGGGATTTGATTTGGTGCGCGGCATATACTTGCTGCGCGCAGCAGACGCTTGAGCAGTGCGCAATTGCGAAGGCACGCACCTTAGGTGAGGGGACGTTGCTTTGCAGTCTATGTCTTGTTGAAAACACGCCATTCCTCATCAACTTTTCTCTTTTTAGCGTCTCGGGTGTAAACCGTGCATCACTTGTCGCTGCATGTGCACCTTCACTCGCAGGTTACACACGGACACACGCCCATAAATAATACTTTTCAAAATTAAAGCAGCACAGTTGTATTGCGCGCACGACATAGATGTTTTTTCAACTTTATTTTGTAATTGCAGCTGTTCACATTCACTCACAATCACGCACACGCATACGTCCACCCGGAAGTAAAACAAATAACGATTTTCAAAACAAAAGCAGCACCGTTGTATTGCACACTCGACATAGATACTTTTTAAAATTTATTTTGTAATTTATAATTGGCCTCACGCGGGCCGGACAGGGACGCACAAAGGGCCGGATGCGGCCCGCGGGCCGCAGAATGCCCAGGTCTGCAATAGAATGTAGTACAAAAAATGTAGCACAAAAAAGTTTTATGAAGTAATGTAATAATAATGTACAGCATGTATTACTTTGGAGAGTGGACTTCTACGGTATCTCCTTCCAGCTGCTTCTTTGTCAAACACATCATCAGCTGCTTTTCCTTATTTTCATGTATAAATGTTTGCCGTTAAGATATTTTAACATCCTTGGCTGGTGTTATCAACTCATTCTGAGTCAGTATGATGCAGACTAGCTGTGCCACACTCGAGCTGCTTCACCA
Organism: Entelurus aequoreus; assembly: GCF_033978785.1. Lineage (NCBI taxonomy): Eukaryota > Metazoa > Chordata > Actinopteri > Syngnathiformes > Syngnathidae > Entelurus > Entelurus aequoreus. Next base: position 16,498,538 of record NC_084757.1, on the reverse strand, counting down.
AGTTTTTAATTATTTTTTTCTTTCATTAAAAAAGGTTTTCTTCACACTCACTTTCTTTCGTTACCTTGGTTGGAAAAACAAAGTTATGTCCATTTGTAGCTAAGAGCTAATGCTAGCGAGTACCACACTGGATATTTTGGTCAGATCTTAAGCAGTAGCGGTGGGGCATCTCGTAGTCTGAATTTTTGCTTGTAACTTAACTAATAACTATTAATAGATAAACTAAATAAGATAAAAAAGACAGCTCATATCCCGAAAAACCCATAATCTGCGGCACTCGTATCTAGGGATGATGTTTGATAAGGAATTATCGAGTTCGAGCCTATTATCGAATCCTCTTATCGAACCGATTCCTTATCTATTCTCTTATCGAGTCCAGATAGGTTGTTGTATATGGAAAAAAACACACAATATTTGGTTTAACAAAAGCTCACTTTTATTATATAATAAAAAAATAAAATCTAATAAATAAATAAATATTGACTGTTACCCACCTAAAAAAATAAAATAAAATAAATAAATATTGACTGTTGTTACCCAAAGTATATTAAGTGGGATTTTTCAGAGAAACAAATATATACAGTAACACAAAAACAACCTGTCTCTGTGATCACTATAGGTGTATAAATAATAATATAGTGTTAAATAAAATCAGTCCCTTGGGCACAAAACTGAAAATAATACAGCTCTCCAAAAAGTGCACTTCTGCTGCTATTTGACATAACTGTTTGTTATGATGCTTTGACATTTTTGCACTTTATTTCTTTATTGAAAGAAAATTCTATGAAGAGAAAAGTTCTTTGCAAATGTGGTTACAATGCTAAAAAATGAAAAGTTAAAGCTAAAAAAAGAAATACACTTTATTGAGTTAACATTATTTCTTTATAGGGGGAAAAATGTTATGAGCGAGAGAATATAACAACTACACTACCCAGCATGCAATGGGAGTTACGAGCATGCGCGGTAGCCCCGAAAAGTGTTGCATGTTGCCACGCTGTGAAAGTAAACGTCAAGAACTCAGCCAACACGCCTCGTCTGCATTATTTATAATTAGACAGACAACACATCTACAGTGTGATTTTGTTTTGTTTACAAGGAAAGAAAAACAAAAGTTAAAAAAGGGAGATATGTTGTATATATATGTATGTGCTGCGGTTGTTTTAAGAACGTTGCGACAGCTGCCGTAAAGGAGGTGCGTTGCTAGCCTGGTTGCTATGTTTCCGGTTGGTCGCAAAAGTGTTCGTCATGTGTTTTACCCTGCTAAAATCTCTCAGTAAAGTTATTCGATGGATGATAGCTTTTGTTTTGAACTTTATTAGAATAATACATAGTTGGATATAGAGAAAATACAAACCCTTTATTTATTGAATCAAAAATACTGAAATTCCACGACATAGTGAATTTGCAAACAGCTAAAATTATGCACAAAGCAAACTATAACCTGCTACCCAAGAATATACAACAATTCTTCTCAAAAAAAGAGGAGAAATATAATCTTAGAGAAAAACGTAATTTAAAACATTTGTTTGCACGTACAACACTTAAGACCTTCAGTATATCAGTATGTGGAATTAAATTATGGAATGGATTAAGCAAAGCAATCAAACAATGTACTAATATGATACACTTCAAGAAACTCTTCAAACTTAAAGTGTTTACAAAGTACAAAGAAGAACCATGACAAACATTCTCAATTTATTTCATCCATCCATTCATTCATTCTTAAAGTAATCTTACTTATCTCATCATATGAAATAGGACTTACTTCACCAATTATTATTATTAAATTCTTACTATTATTTATTTATTTTTATTGTGATTACTTATGGAGTTTATTGTTAAAAAAATTGTGAACAGGAAGTGAACAAAAAGTTTTGCAACTGTTATGTAAAGAAAAGGGGTAGGATTAAATAAGCTCTGCTTCTTCCTACTCCTTTTCGAACATGTTGAAAAGAAACTGGAAATTGTGATGTATCATTTTGTATGCTTGCATGTTCGAAATAAACTCAAACTCAACTCAACTCAACTCAACTTCAAATGTTGCGGCTTCACCACATCGCTAATTCATCTATTTCTTTTTTTAAAGCATATTTTACTCGTCTTTGGTCTTAGATGAAGCATTTTTCAAGCATTATAATGCTTAAATAAACTAAAAGTATCAACACTGCTGTAGTATTGGCCACTAGATGAAACCAATCCAATCAGATTGCGATGTTCAGTAATATGGCCACTGATTGGCTCAGCTTCAGGAAGCATTACTATCTTGTCTTAAAATAGTGTAACAGTGACTAAAGGGTGTTATTTCATGTATAGAGGGCTCTCATAATGTTGAAAAACGTATTTAGAAGTCTGTTCAAGTTTTTTATTTTTTTATTCCTACTTTGCGGAAATGCATTTATTACGGTCAAAACCAAATTAACAAAACCAATTAACAGCAAAAAACGAGGCATTACTGTATTTAAAAATGGCAGAAATAACAACCTCTTTCCAGTTATTGCCTGCTTTAAATTAACACCCCATCCTCTTAGCAGTTTAGCTGAAGAAACACCTCCCCTGTGAGTAGTACTGGTGAAACTCAAAAAATTGTAACATCGTGCAAAGTTTCGTTTATTCCAGCAATTAGATTTACAAGGTGAAACTAATGTATGACATAGCCTCATAACATGCAAGTCAATATATTTCAAGCCTTCTTTTGATATAATGTTAATGATTATGGCTTACAGCATATGAAAACCTTGCATTAGAATCTCAGAACATTTTCAAAAACTGTAAGCCGTGATCATCAAAATTGTTACAAATACTTGTGAGTTTATATCACGTATTAATTTCACATTTGAAGTTGAATTGCTGACGTGAATGAACTTTTGCACGATTTTTGCATTTTTTTAGTTTCACCTTTAAAACATTTTTTAAACCTTTGTTAAGGTTTAAGAAAACCTTGAAAGGTGAAATAATTGAAAATTATAAAATATAGAAACAATTACTTTCATCCCATGGATTTTTTTTTTTAACGTTGATGTTCCAGGCAATCTAATTTTCAGTGAAGGTATAGGATAGGCAAATATAAGCTTTGGCTTCAGCCTATTCCTTTTTCGGTCATTCTTTTTCTTTTCTTTTCTTTTTGTGTGTAAATGTGTATGATTGTTAAATATGTATAATCTGTATTGTTAAACTGGTCACACAAAATGGTTGATGGTTGATTACATGACCGAAATAAACTTATTTCATTCATTCATTCATTCATTTATGTACAGGAATATAGGTATAAAGTTTAAAGCATATTTTACTGCTGTAGTTTTGCCTGTAATTCACCGGCTACTAAAAAAAAAAAGTACGTTTAGAGAGGGTCCACAATTGTCATTGCATTGAAGTCTGCATTGACGTGTTCAGTAGTTACCCCCACCTGGACATCTACAGCGGCCTAAACACCAACCTGAACCGCCAGCACCACCGCCTGGAGTCTCGTTACAGCAGCAGCTCAGGGGGCTCCTATGAAGAGGAGAAAGGTAAGACCAGACTTCTTCAGATCACTCTTAAAGGGAAACTGCCCTTTTTTTAAGGACATTTTCCTAGCATTCACAATCCCCATGAGAGACAAGAACACATACTGTATGTACATTTAAAAAAAAAAATGTTTTCATTCTAATAGGTAATAATCTGCTCATTCTAGGTGGTAAGTAATGCAGATAATGGGAGTAATCCATTCTGCCTGTAAATCACTCTCAAAATGCATCCAGAAGCCACCAACAAAACTCCATTTACATCTTGTGACCTGAATATCAACCAAGTATTAGCGATATTGTTATCATAAGCGCTATTGCAGGTAAACTACATTTAGCCGTGCCGTGATCACAGAGAGCTGCTGCAGTGTTGACATATTGAGCTGCTGTATCATGATCGCCTCTAACTTGGTGAAAGGTAATTCTACATTATTAATCATGTCTCTCACCTTGATAATAGAAGTTTGTAGCCATAAACCGAGAAGTTGTTCATCTGTGACATTCAACTTAGACCCGGAGATGGAGAGAAACACACGAAAAGCCGCTGGTCTGCTGCAACTTTTTATTTGTAACCCTTCGTGGGGATTATGATTGATTCTTCGTCCAACAGGAAGATATGTACATCCTATCAGTCGGCATCCTAGTGAGAGCAGACATTGTACAGTAAGGGGTTGTCTTATAATGTTCAAAGTTTATATATCCTGTGTAGTCCTTAGCAATACTGCTACATGAATCTTGTTTCACTAAATCTGGATCCGTTTAGCGCACATCTTCTAAAACTTGTTGCTCATCCTCCTTATCTTCAGGCTCAAAAATACAGTTTTTTGATCATCATTTGTCCCAAAGTTATCGTTGTTGGCTCTCACAAAGTCTGTCATGAGTAGTGTTGTTGCTGTTGAAGGGAAAAGCGAACGTTGTGATGCGTCTGTGAAATTAATATGCCACCATATGCTTAAAATGAGCGTGTAAATAATATAATTATTACATTACAGTAAGTGTAAATATAATAATAATATGATGAATTTACCTGTTACTACATTACATATGAGTGCTTTGTAAGCGGAATAGAGCGACTCCCATTGATTCCATTGTTAGCGGACTTTTGCTAACGTTTTTTTATGCGTTTGAGTGCATAAAAAGAAAAACGTGTGTTCTTGTCTTACATAGGGATTGCGTATGATAGGCAAAATTCCAGTTCCCCTTTTAAAGGTCCCTATCAAACATATACATTCTTCTTCCCTCAGGTGACTCGATGCCGCTTTACGCTAACTTTCGTTTGAAGGTGATGGATCACAACCGTCCGGAGCCGCTCCCTTTCCCCCCGACAGGCGGCTGCTGGTCTCCTCTGGTGGATTACCTACCAGAGACCACCGCCCCTGCTGTAGCCCTGCACAGGTACACGATTCCACCATTCCCCCTGCTCTCGCCTTTCCCGGTGTCCGTCCTCATTGTCAGCTTCCTGTTTTGCAGATGTAACATCGCCGTCATCCTACTAACTGACCTCATTGTGGACCATGGCGTCAAAGTGGAGTGGAGTGCCTATTTGCAACTATTGCTGCATGCAATTTTTATAGGTAACTAGCTTGCTGATGGCTTCCCGTGCTGACGTCTCTCTACTTGCTGACGTCGCCGTCTCCTTGTTTCCTTCCAGGGTTCGATCACCAACACCCGGAGGTGTACGAGCACTGCAAGCGCCTCCTACTGCACCTGCTCATTGTCCAGGGAGCAAACAGCAACGTTCAGGGGTTGGCCATGGTGCTCTTACGCAACAGGGAGTTCAACGACCCGCGAGTCTTGACCGTCAAGCCGGCCGCACCAGAGTTCCACTTCACAGGTGCGGTGCTTTAGAATGGGAAGTGGCGGTTCAGTCTGTACATAAACAAGCCGGAAGCTGGTCAACCTTTAAATTGTTTGTATTTCTAAAATAAAAGGGGAATATGATATGTTTCAGACATTGTAAAAATTTAAAAATATGAACAGGCTTTCTTAAGGAACTTTTTATTAACATTCTTCACCGTCGTAAGTGTAAAAATAAGCTGTAAACCCTTTTATTAATGCCATGTCAAAATGGGAACTATTATGCAAAACCAACTTTTCTTACCTATTGGTACCTGTTTTGGGATCTGCAAGAGTCCAGAAAATGTGAAATCAAACCACAGAGGCATGGCGGAGATATACAGTATATCAAAGAATCTTGCCTTCTTTCATACTTCCTCCAAACGAGCCGTTTGGAATTTGCCCTTTTGTGACATTTTTCCCAAGTGTGATGACAATGCAATTATCTCCACATATGGTAAAGTTTTACCCAAATAGCTTTGTGTTAGTCTGCCATTCTAGTCTGGCATGTAGTCAATAAACTCCTTCTTTGTCTCTATTCCCTTGTTGTGGGGCAGACTGGCTCATACATGCACATTTATAATTTCTAATAAAAAGTAGCGGATAGTTCAAACTTAAATCTGTCAGTAGACTCCATATGGAAATGCTAAAAACTACAACAAAGATGGCGGGGAGAAGACAAAGTCGAAGTGGAGACACTGCCACAAAAAGACACGGTCAGGAAGCGGTTTGAAGATGGTCTGTAAAAACAATCTATGCAACCTTTTGGCCAAATAACCACCATTACATGTTCTGTAGACCACAAGGAAGTCTTTTAAATGTAGAAAAATGTCATAATATGACCCCTCTAAGTAACATTTTAGCATTCCTAACTTTCGTACAAGTAGGGATGGGGTACCGAATCATGTACTTTTATTGGCACCAACCAAATTTCGCTAGTACTATCGAGTATCGATTCACTTAAAATCAAACGTTACCAAATTTCAATACTTTTGTTGCCTGTAAGATGATGTCCGGTTGCAGACATGGAACCGGTGATGTTGCAATTTTCAATGCCAACAGAGCAAGTAAGCCTGATAGAAAATGCTCTAAAGTACAGTAAGGCTGCCCTGTTCAAAATGTGCTAGCTCGATGCTAATTTACATTGGCTTTGCCAAATACTTGGTACTGATTAGCATCAGCAATTTTACATGGCGATTTCCAAATTTGGTAATGAAAACTACAACTAAGACGCAAGTTAAAATCAAACAGCTGGTGTGTAATAAGTACTGCACTTACAGTATAAATATTCCGTCGTGCCCAAGGTAAAACTAGCCTGACACGTTCAGCTTCATGACTGATTGATTGATTGAGACTTTTATTAGTAGATTGCACAGTACAGTACATATTCCGTACAATTGACCACTAAATGGTAACACCCGAATAAGTTTTTCAACTTGTTTAAGTCGGGGTCCACGTGAATCAATTCATGGTAAAGACAAAGACTACTTCCTGGCTAGGCAACACACTGTAGCCTATACACTACTGCCACCTTTTGTCTTGAAATTGCAACTACATGCAAAGTCTACCATAAGTACTTGAGACTCAGAAGTGTAAAAAAAAAGATTATATAAAAACCGGCCAGCATAGTTATCATAATCTGTCACTGTTAAATTAGAAAATGAGATTGTGTTAATAAACAATTAACATTTATTAACACACACAAAGGTACCGAAAATTGGTATTGTTGCGTACTGGTATCGATTCCCTTTGTATTGATTCAGTGTGAAAAATAAGTTGACTACTGTACTATTATTGCATCAAACAACAAAAACGCTGAGTCTGTACTTGAATTAACCATTTAAATGTGCCTCATATATCTCACTTCTTAAAAAGCTCCTAAGTATAAAAAAGAAAGCTCTGATGTTGGAGGGGAAAAATGTAAAATGCCACAAAAATCCACAGAAAAAGCATCACACTCACTTATGCGAGTGAGTTATGTGATGCTTGCTGATCTGAGGTTCAAACGTTGAACTTCTCTCCCCTTGCAGGAGTGCAAGAATTGTTGCCCGACTCTCAGCCGTCGCCTGTGACCGACTCCGGCCTCAGCTCCAGCTCCACGTCGTCCAGCATAAGTCTCGGAGCGGCGGGGTCCACTCTGTCCCACCTGACCCCCTCGCTCCTTAGCGAGGTGGACGTCGCTGCTGAGAAGGACGATAAGGTCAAAGCTCTCATAGAGTTCATTACCTCAAGGTGAGAAAGGATGAAGTGTAATTGACACATTTTGTCTTTTTGTGCGACTTAATGGCCTTAATGGCTGACTGGTATTTGAATGCTGCATGGCGTGATTTTGAAACGTTGTCATCTCATTCTTGCACATTTGGAGCTGTTGCAGCCTTACACTGCAAAAAGTCAGTGTTCAAAAAGAAAGGATGAAGTGTAATTGACACATTTTGTCTTTTTGTGCGACTTAATGGCCTTAATGGCTGACTGGTATTTGAATGCTGCATGGCGTGATTTTGAAACGTTGTCATCTCATTCTTGCACATTTGGAGCTGTTGCAGCCTTACACTGCAAAAAGTCAGTGTTCAAAAACAAGAAAAAAAATACAAAAACTAAAGGTATTTTATTTGAACTAAGCAAAATTATCTGCCAATAGAACAAGAAAATTCAGCTTGTCAAGACTTTCCAAAACAAGTAAAATTAGCTAACCTCAATGAACCCAAAAATACCTTAAAATAAGTATATTCTCACTAATAACAAGTGAACTTTTCTTGGTAGAAAAAAAAAAGAGACCTTTTTGCTCAACATGTTGAAAAATATTCTTAAATTAAGTAAATGCTAGTGCCATTATCTTGACATAATGATATGCGCTCGGTCGGCATCATGATTTTTTTTTCATGCTTGAAGTAAGAAATTATTACTTTTAAAAACTAGTTTTATACTTGTGAGTGTTGATGACACAGCTTTGCAACAGTTGATATTCTAGTTTCAAGCATGTTTTACTCAATATAGGTCATAAAATCTCAGCTACAAGCTGTAATATCTTACTGAGATCATTTAGGACCAAAACCCTTAAAACAAGTAAACACTAACATAAAATCTGCTTAGTGAGAAGAATTATCTTATCAGACAGAAAATAAGCAAATATCACCCTTATTTGAGATATTTAATCTTACTTAGATTTCAGTTTTTGCCGTGTATAATGTTGGTCTGTGTGTGTGTCGTGTTTGTAGGAAGCGTGGGCCGCTGTGGAACCACGAAGACGTGTCGCCCAAGAACCCTAACATCAAGAGCGCCGACCAGCTGAGTGTGTTCGTCAGACACGTGGTCACCGTCTTCAAACATTCCCAGCCAGGTCCGTGTGGCTGCTGACTACTTCCCGAATAGAATTAAACTCCCAAGATATCGTGCTCTATTCTTCTGGTTCCTCTCCTCAGGTTTCCAGCTGGAGTCATTGCTGAGCGAGGTGGCCCTGCAAACAGCTCTCTCGTGCTCCTCTCGCCACTATGCCGGCCGCTCCTTCCAGATATTCAGGGCACTCAAGCAACCTCTTACTCCCGCCACGTTGTCCGACATTCTCTCCAGGCTGGTGGAGACTGTTGGGGATCCCGGGGAGGAAGCTCAGGTCAGTGTGTGTTGCACTCATACTCCATATTGGAAAATAACCTTTAAAAGTACAAAGCTATATGGATTTAGTTAAGGTAAACAAGCGCTTGTAGTATTACGTAATAATACTACTCAAATAATACTGAGTAGTGCACTGTTTAAAATGGAGTGCACTACTCAGCTGCAACCAATAGAGGCGCTGTTGACTTAGTTTTAACTAGTTTGTGTCTTGAAGAACAACTTGACTGATCCATGCAGAGCGTCATTTTGCTCAATACAACAAGGAGGCACGTTTAAAAAAAAATAATGGTTTGATCAATTGTTAATTTTCCCAATTACTGTAAATGCTCCACTAATTGCCTCCATTCAATTTACAACTGGGTCTCCTATAGCTGCCTAGTGGGTTGTCTACAAATGTTAATAACTACTCGTGTCAATAAAAATAGGCAATGACTGCTGTGGCTGTGAGCAACTTTGTAATGTATAATGAAAAGGAACAGAAGGAAGCTTATTTAATCCTACCCCTTTTCGTTTAATAGCAATTTTGTAACATATTTGTAACAACAGTGAATGAATAATTAAATAATTAGGTAAATAATTATTACATAGATGAATAAATAAAGTTCTCATAAATAAATAAGTAATTTATGGTTTACATGATGTGATGAATCAGATTATCTCATTTTTAAATAATGTTCAATATGTTTATCAGGATTCTTCTTTCTTGTACTTTACAAATACTTTGAGTTTGAACAGTTTTCTAAAGTGGATTATATTAGTACTTTGACTTTGCCTAATCCATTGCATAATTTAATTCTACATACTGATGTACTAAATGTCTTAAGTGTTGTACTTGTGTACAAATGTTTTAAATTAGCTTTTTCTCTTTTGTTGAAAAGAATGGTTGTACATTCTTGGGTAGAAGGTTATAATTTGCTTTGTGCATAATCTTAGCTGTTTTCAAATGCACTAAATCAGCGATTTTCAAACTGTGGTACGTGGGTGCCATCTAGTTGTACGCCAAAGAATAACTTAATTTAATATTCAATCACAGTGCTAATGTTCAAACTGTGTGTAATGTTACAGTGGCCAAAAATATACCGGTACTTGTTAAATAAAACCTCTGCCTTGTTTTTAATGAACATTTATGCGTACTACGCTACTGTATTGTAGTGTTGGTCATTACGGTGGTACTTAAAGGGCCAAGTGTTTTCTGAGGTGGTACTTGGTGAAAAGAAATTTGAGAACCACTGCACTATTTTTGATTCAGTAAATCAAGGGTTTGAATGTTCACTTAATTGATTCCAAAAGGTGGCAGTCGTAGTACTGTTTACAATGACCTTATGGCTTTTAAAAGTTGAGTTCTGTTGTGTTGTGCAATGTATTTTATAAATGACCATGTGGCCAATGAGGGCCCTGTTTTTCTTTCCACTTTCCCATGCACTCCAAATCCTTATTAAAGTTGTTAAAAAAAGTAAATGTATACATTTTTACATATAAGGTTTTACATTTCAGCAAGAAGAGAATGATTACCTGTTTATAATTCCACCCCCATCCTCTTTGTGGTTTAGGTTATAGTGTAATTACAACAATTACAGTAATCGGTAGTCTATCCCTATCAACAACTTTAAGAGTAATTAACGTTCACATTTTACTTTTTTGTTCTCTTTAGGGCTTTGTCATCGAACTGCTTCTCACACTGGAGTCTGGCATTGACACGCTGGCAGACACGGTCAAAAACTACGACCTCCTCACCGCCTTAGTAGAGTACGTCCTCATTCCCGTCCCCGCCTGTGCGGCTCGTCGTCCTCCTTTGTTCACAGTCCACTGTCCTTTCAGAACCTCCACTTGTGATCACTTGTTGGGGCCCAAGTTTGCGGCCAACAGAAAAAGCACGGGCCAGCTGAACCTGAGCACCGGCAGGATTTTCGAATCTGTGCACAATCGCAGCCACTCCCTTCGAGCCAGTCTGATGAGCGAGCGGAAAGTCAACAGGCCGCGGAGTAACACCTTAGACGTGGCAGACCGACTCGAGGGCAGCCACGGGAACCTGGCGCGCACCCGCAGCTTATCATCGTTGGGCGGCGGAGGGGGCCCGGGGCGGGACACCAACCCCCCGGTGGATCCCGCCAATCTGATGGCCACCGTCTTCTGGATCGCCGCCTCGCTGCTGGAGTCGGACTACGAGTTTGAGTACCTGCTGGCGCTGCGGCTCCTCAATAAGCTGTTGGGCCAGCTGCCTCTGGACCGCGCCGACAGCAGGGAACATTTGGAGCGCATCCAGGCCCAGCTCAAGTGGTACAGCTTCCCGGGCCTGCTGCAGCTCTTCCTGAAAGGCTTCACCTCAGTGTCCACGCAGGAGCTCACCATCCAGCTGCTCAGCAAGCTCATCAGTGTCTCCAGGCACACGCTTGTTGACCCATCACAACTGGCAGGCAAGTGTTAAGAAGTTGCTTTTTGAAGGTCAGGAAAAATAACCTGATTTTAGGGCGTAATTACATTCACACTTGGATATTTGTAGCGTTCTGGATTTGGGCACAACTTCTAGCCTGCGCTCACGATGACATTCACGCTTCGTTTGCTTGTCCCATCAATTCTTTATTGCTGTACTTATGCAAATTCGCTGACTTTGTAGATAATTTCCAGAGTCATTCTGATTATCAAAGGGGAACTGCACTTTTTTAGAATTTTGCCTATTGCTCACAATCATTATGAAAAACATGATGACGGATGTTTGTTTTTTTAATGCATTCTAGCTCGTAAATAAGAGTTCGGCTCACAGCGAAGCCAATGGGAGGTCCTCTATTCCGTCCATAAAACCCAATAAAAAACATCCAAAAACCAACAATACTCCATTTACATTTCGTGACTTAAATATTAACCAATATTAGTTATATTGCTATAATATGCTTGTCAGGTTCAAACACTGATGACATCTATTAAACAAGACAAGAAGCAAAGAATTAAACAGAAACAGAATTAAATTTGGCTCAAATTGAGGAGAGACGCTTGGACACTGTACCCTTGAACAGTGTCTCAACACGCTCTGGCGAAAGACTGTACGCCACCTCTTTTTATTTGGACTTTCCCTGATTACATGGCAGCAGTTGTTTCTAAGGGATGTGGGTCGTAAACAGCGTTGCCTTTGGTTACAGAACAGTTCAAATGAAAGGTCGTAAAACAGTTCAAAGAAGCGGTGCCTGGAGGGGAGTCTGGTCCTGCTTCCTCTTCGCTTTTGTAGTTCTTGGGTCAAGACAATATATTTCTGTTGATTACAATACATGAAAGAAACAGAACACCTTCATGTTGCTTCCCCCCTACACAGTGGAGTTTTACAAGCCTTCTTCTTGGTAGGTTCAAAGACAGCTTTTGTCTTCTCGGCGGGAACTCATTTCAACACAAAGTATTGTGATAACTTAGATACAATTATTCTAACAATGCTATTATATACAGTACAGGCCAACAGTTTGGACACACCTTCTCATTCAATGTGTTTTCTTTATTTTCATGACTATTTACATTGTAGATTGTCACTGAAGGCATCAAAACTATGAATGAACACGTGAAGTTATGTACTTAACAAAAAAAAGGTGAAATAACTGATGAGGTCGTCATCAACCGTCCACCAACGTCATCAATCACTTGTCAACAGAGTACAAGCTAGCATTTTTACTAAAAAGTTAACATGACTTGACGTTCATATTAACATAAAAGTGGAAGCGGCAATGCGTAAGAAAAAGGAAAAGAAGAGAGCAAGTGTAGCGGTGGTGTACTCTCTCTCTATCAGCTGCATTTAGTTTTTCCCACTGCTCTCAGCGGGGCAAGAACCCTGGTCACTGGAATGAGAGGCGAGCGCGCTGACTACCCAGCTAAGAGCTAAAAGCCCTGGGTTTTTGCGCACGATAGCACAGGGTTTAAAAGGATCTCGTCTTGTGCCCCCATTAGTTTCGCCACTGCCTACCTCTTACAATCGTACCAAGAATGGGAAAGCTTGCCGAACTTAAGCACAGATTATCAGAGCACTCATTAGGCAAATGGGCTGTGGCATCTCCTCACATTCATGGTACTTCCTGTGACACTCCCGTGGCAGGTTTCCCTCTGAACATCCTCTGCCTCCTGCCGCACCTCATCCAGCACTTTGACAGCCCCACCGCCTTCTGCAAGGAGACGGCGGACAGGATCGCGAAAGTGTGCGCCGAGGATAAGTCGGCCACCCTCTCCAACCTGGCGCACATGATGAGCCTGTACAGCACGCACAGCTACTCCCGCGACTGCCCCAACTGGATCAACGTGGTGTGCCGCTACCTTCACGACGCCTTCGCCGAGATAACCTTGAACCTGGTGACCTACTTGGCTGAGGTACTATGCCAGAAAAGCAATCGGACGGAACTCTCCCAGCCTCAATATTTAACCACCTGTGTTTCGCTGTTTGACAGTTGCTGGAGAAGGGGCTTCCGAGCATGCAGCAGTCCTTACTGCAGCTCATCTACAGCCTGCTGAGTCATATTGAGCTGTCAGCTGCCCCGGTCAAACAGTTTAACCTGGAGATAATGAAGATCATAGGCAAATACGTTCAGGTGAGCCTTTAAAACTTAAGTGTCTATATGTATGTTTACGTGTACTTTCAAGTGATCCATATCTGATATCCCTGTGTTTACCTTCAAGTGTTCCAATTTAGCTGTAAGTCGAGTGTCAAAATGCAAAAAAAAAAAAGGAAAATAAGACCAAAAAAGGACAAAAAAAATGTTTTTTCCTTCATGTACCTATTTTTTTCTTTTTGCATTGTGATTCTCAACTTACAGTATGGTAATGTTTACAATTAGGGTTGGGTATCATGAACAATTTTCCAAATCGATTACATTTCGATTCATAAGGTTTTAAATTTCAACTAGATTCGATCTGCACTTATATATTGAAAATGTCTCAAATCTGTTAAAATAAACAATTTACAGAGTTTTTTTCTCTTCACCTTGAACAACTTTGGACAGTTCAAACCTTAAATAAATAACAAGAAAGGAATTGCAGGTGAAAGTGTAAATGTATTGCAACATTCCAACACTGCAAATTGCATTAAGGTATTGTTTCTTTAAGTGCAAAATAATAGTAAATATGTAAGCTGTTCTTCTGGGACTATTATTTTGTTTGGGTAGACACACCGAATGTAACGCAAAGGCCTACAGATGGAAATCAGCATGGTGCTAAATCTGGTGCATCCATCTTTTTAATGTAACTGCACAGTGTCCTTCAAATAACCAAATACAAACAACAACATCTAAGCATATTTATTCTGAAGGTCGCAAGTGTGCGGTTGGTTTTTCTGGCACCCTTGACGACAGCACTGTGTCCGGGATATTTTATAGACAAAAGTACCTTTCAAGAGTGACTTTACTCCAATTACAAATACAATCAATAAAGATAACAGATTCAGTCAGATGTTTACGTTGCATGATCATAACAGTGTGGTTCAGTTCGGGACTGTAGGCATACTTTTTTGCTGACAAAAGTTCCGATGGCTTCTGTTTCTGTATCTTTATGGCTGGAAAATCACTGTTTCTTTGGTTTTTCCCTGGGAAGTTTGTTGTTGGAATCTTATGTTAGCATAGTGTGACACTGCTTTTGTAACTGTAGTGCGGTGAGGTTCATTGCTTTTAAGGCACTGACATTTGTTATTGAACTTAAACTTTTTCAATCAATGTTAATACAGGCTTCCTGTTAAAAGGATAACAAGAAAAACAAAGGCTCTCTGCGGAACCTTTTAGCAGCCTTTGCCTGATGGTCTTATAGAACTGCTGCACATTACCACGACGGCCCCAGGCTAGCAGAATTGCCTTTTTGTATGAGGAGCCTGTGCACTGCTAATCTCCTTGCTGCACTTGGTTGTTTTTTTTAAGCGCTGTGATCAAGGCAGTGTTCGGCTTTCTAAATGGGAAAATATTTCCCATTTCATTCCTAAATTTGGCAGAAGCTCCATGTCTTTTTTAACAAGTGTTGCTCTCAGCTTTTTGTTTTTTATTTCTTATACAGAGTCCACATTGGAAGGAGGCGCAAAACATTTTGAAGCTGGTGGTGTCTCGCTCGGCCAGCCTGGTTGTCCCAGACGACGTGCAGCGCTCGTACAGCACCGAGTCTTGCGGCTCTCCAGAAATTGCCTTCACGCGCATTTTTAACAACTCCTCCAAGGAGCTGCCCGGCAAGACGCTGGACTTCCACTTTGACATCTCAGAGGTCGCACTTCGTTATTTTTCTCATCGTGCTGCCTTTTCTCTCTGTCTGACAAATGTGTGATTTTGTGACTAGACGCCAATCATAGGACATAAATACGGCGATCAGCGTAATGCAGCGGGTCGGAATGGAAAACCGCAGGTGATCGCTGTCACCAGAAGTACGTCTTCTACCTCTTCTGGCTCTAATTCCAACGGCCTGCTCCCGGTGAGCTGGAAGAGGCCTCAACTCTCTCAGGTACGAAACCGCTTGGAAATAGACTAGTTACCTGAATAGCGCTGCTCCATATTTAAAAAAATGTCCCCTTCTGTTTTCTTTTTACAGAGAAGAACAAGAGAGAGGCTCATGAATGTTCTATCGCTATGTGGTCCGGAGGATGGCATCCCCAAAAATCCATCTGTAAGACTCCTCTCCTACTCTAAGGCCTCAGACAAGGTCTCTATCCATTTGATATTCTGGTTATGTTGTCACTCTATTTACCGTTAAATCGCGTGTTGGTGGATTTATCATGAATACATGTCTGCTTTCTCACTATTGACACAGGTGGTGTTTCCATCCAGCGAGGACCTGGACCCGGCAGACCAGCAGACCAGCCTGATCCCCACTGTGGAGGAGGTGGTGCGAGAGGAGGAGGCACAGGGAGACGAAATGGGCAGCGAGCAGCAGTTTGGCGTCTTTAAAGACTTTGACTTCTTGGACGTGGAGTTGGAGGACGCTGAGGTACGAGTCAACAACAATCATTTTGTCATCTATATCATTATTGATTATGAGGAAGAAAAAAATTGACTCTTTTTAGAACTGGATACATCTTATCTTCATGTTTAGTCACTTGGTTCCTTGACTGGAGTTTGAGTTTGAGTTTATTTCGAACATGCAAGCATACAACATGATACATCACAATTTCCAGTTTCTCTTTTCAACATGTTCGAAAAGGAGTAGGAAGAAGCAGAGCTTATTTAATCCTACCCCTTTTCTTTTACATAACAGCTGCTAAAACTTTTGTTCACTTCCTGTTCTCAACTTATTCACAATATACTCCATAAGTAATAACAATAAAAATAATTAAATAATACTCGGTGAAGTAAGTTACATTTCATATGGTGAGATGAGTAAGATTATTTTGAAAATAAATGGATGGATGAAATGAATTCAGAATGTTTATCATGGTTCTTCTTCTTTGTACTTTGTAAACACTTAAAGTTTAAAGAGTTTCTTGAAGTGGATCATATTAGTACATTGTTTGATTGCATTGCTTAATCCATTCCATAATTTAATTCCACATACTGATATACTGAAGGTCTTAAGTGTTGTACGTGCGTAGAAATGTTTTAAATTACATTTTTCTCTAAAATTATATTTCTCCTCTTTTTTTGAGAAGAATTGTTGTATATTCTTGGGTAGCAGGTTATAGTTTGCTTTGTGTATAATTTTAGCTGTTTGCAAATTCACTATGTAGTGGAATTTCAGTAATTTTGATTCAATAAATAAAGGGTTTGTATGTTCTCTATATCCAACATTATGTATTATTCTAAATCAGAGGTGGGCAATTAATTTTTACCGGGGTGCCGCATGAGCAACCCGAGCACTGCTGGAGGGCCACATCGACAATATTTCAATTAAATTTTGCTCAATATTATTTTTGATATATACCGTAAGATAAATAATAATAATAATAATAATAATTAATAATAATAGTAATACTTCGACATGGTGTGTGTAACAGCATTCCATGACTAATATAAATAAATTAACATTAATAATAAATGACAGTAAAATAAGCACACGTATGACTGAGGAGTCATAGTGTAACTTTGTGTGGTTTTTGAGTTGTCCGACTTTTTGTGTGGCCATAAACGCACCAGTGGTTTAGTGGTATGCGTGTTGGTGACAGATGACAAGTTGGTTTTGGCCTGGTTTGTACGGCAGAAAATGACTAGTTTTTCGAGATAGAAGTGTTTTACTCATGTTTTTGGTGTGGTTATGTCCGAATATAAACAGTTTTGCTCAATAAAGTGATCGATATAATTCCTGTCCTCGAAGCATCTCGATAGACGTTACAATAATTGAACGGTGTTCAATTGAACGGTGTTGACGAACACCGTTAGGGCCGCTTGTTGTCACTGTCACTCAAAGTTGCATTGCAAAATTACACAGAATAAATGTGTTTATTTTGTTTAGAATTCAGATGGGATTTGATTTGGTGCGCGGCACATATTTGCTGTGCGCAGCGGACGCTTGACCAGTGCGCAATTGCGCAGGCGCGCACCTTAGAGGGAACGTTGCTTGGCAGTCCATATCTTGTTGAAAACACACCATTCCTCATCAACTTTTCTCTTTTTAGCATCTCGGGTGTAAACCGTGCATCACTTGTCGCTGCATGTGCACCTTCACTCGCAGGTTACACACGGACACACGCCCATAGATGTTTTTTCAACTTTATTTTGTAATTTGTGATTGCAGCTGTTCACATTCACTCACAATCACGCACACGCATACGTCCACACGGAAGTAATACAAATAACGATTTTCAAAACAAAAGCAGCACCGTTGTATTGCACACTCGACATAGATACTTTTTTAAATTTATTTTGTAATTTATAATTGGCCTCACGCGGGCCGGACAGGGACGCACAAAGGGCCGGATGCGGCCCGCGGGCCGCAGAATGCCCAGGTCTGTTCTAACTGATCTTTTTTGTAACACCGTTAATGAATGAAGTGTACTTTTGTAGTTATTTCCCCATATTTCTGCACAATAACTCAGATCTGGTAACACTAGCGAGCAGTAGAGAATATGAAGTGATTTTTGGTCTAGAACATGTTTTGCATGTTTCTTGCTACTTTATGTTGTATATTTTTTACATGAAATTTCCAGTTCAATTTATCATCAATCATTATACCTAGAAATTTGGTTTCATTTACTCTATTCCGTCTATTTGTAATTGTGTTTGACTTTCTCTTCTACTGTTACCAAATAGCATTATTTTAGTTTTACTAAGATTCAAAGATAGTCTGTTTTTGTCAAACCATCTTTTTAATTATTAACCAATTAATTGGATATGCCTTAAATCTAGGATATTTAGCTAAATTGTTTTGGGTGCCACATTTCCAGAAAGATAAGGACCACTCCCTTCTCTATTAGTCTTATTTTGTATATTGGTCATTTAATTTTTGTGTATTTTGTCAAGTTACAGGAGTGCTTTGCAAAAAAGCTAGTCAAAGATAATTTGTATGACAGCGCTGCAGTGCTTTTAGGAATCTGCTGCAAAAATGTGAGTCTCTCCCTAGTTTTTTTTAACTGAACTTGCAGGCCACCAGTTGAATAGCCCGAATGATAAAAAAGAGATGACCTAAAATGGAACCTTGAGGTACGCAACTAATATAACTTAAGAAGTTGAACAAATGACTACTGACTGCATCTGAAGTAAACAAGCTACAGCAACACTTACGTTACATAAATCACATTATAATTAAAAGAAAAAAGAAAAAGAGAAGGACTTAAAAGGGTGCCTTGAGGAACGCCTCTGTTATGCAAATCAAACGTTTGGATCCCAGTGTTCTATGTTTGCTAGCAAGGTTAAAATATCAATGTAATGCTTTGCCAATGTGTTTACAGTGGTCCAAGTTCCTCTATACAACAGGAGCACTCTAGTGTTTTTAGGAATTTGCTACAAAAATGTTTGTCTCACAAGTTTTATACTGAACTCTGTATGTTGTAATTCCCAGGCTGGATTTGGCCTTCGGGGCGGCAGTTTAATATCACTGCCGGAAAGGCTGTAATTATAGCTGGGATGATTATTTATCTTAACATTGCGTTTGTCATATGGAGTCTGATTAACCTGGCGCTTATTAGGCAACCCCCAAAAATATTTGCTTTTGAAGACCACTCACTCACCACATAGGAGGTTTTGCAGTTAATAGAATAGGAGCTTTAATTGAAGCATTCCCAGTGTTGTTTGTTAAATGTTGAAATGTCATAACTGTCCGAACTTCTGTAGTGGTAAATGTTTTTCACTGTCTTTTAGTCTAATAACACTCGTATTCCTTCTTTTCTTTTGCCACAAGGAATTGCAGGTAAGTTTGTGGACGAGTATGCAGCTTAAAGCTTGCTGCCCTGCTGTCTTTGTGTCCTTTGTTCATATTTTATTTTTTGGTGTGTGTTTGTGTTCCTGTGTGTGTGTCATTGTGAAATGCGCAACAGTATGTGTACACGTCATGCGTTTTTATCATATCCTTCATAATCCAATTTACCACCGCCTCAAGTCTTTTGTCTGTTGTCGCCCCGGCCGTCCTGCAGGGGGAGAGCATGGACAACTTCAACTGGGGCGTCCGCCGCCGCTCCCTGGACAGCATGGACAAAGGGGACACGCCGTCTTTGCAGGAGTATCAGTACGCGGGAAGCACGCCAAGCCTCAACCTCACCAACCATGAGGACACGGATGAATCATCAGAGGAGGAGGTACTGAGCGCTAGCCAGATTCTCACCCGCTCTGGCCTTGTAAGTCTCACTCTAATCAGGGTCCCCCTCCCTCCAAAAAAAAACAAACCCTGCCCCCGCCATGCTCCTCACACAGCCTGCTGGCACTGTGTGTTTGTGTGTGAGAGTGTGTGTTGAGATGCTGCCGGTGTGGACGGGGAGCTTGGTGCTTGCTTCTTGGCTGGAGGACAGCGTAATGGTGCCCCCCCATCCCCACCTAAAAATACTAAAGTGCAGCTTGCACTCTTTTAGATATGTGTTGTAAGTAAGTACAATGCAGTTTATATATCTGTTCACAAGAGTTTGTGAAACATTATTATTATTATTACAGTATTCTTCAAATACCTTTTTTTTTTTTTGCTTTGCATTTGGCTGTTTTTTTACAATTTTGAATTCAGTGTTGCTGTTTTTTTAGTTTCTGCCTTATTTGCATGTTTTTACCTGAAATATAGTAAATGACAAAAAAAACAACTCGCACACAGTGTTGCCCTGGGTTTAGAGCGTAATAATACACTGACAAGGAAATATTTAGTAAAAAATACTAAGCACAGAGGCTACCACATACTTGCCAGCCCTCCCGATTTTCCCGGGAGACTCCCGAATTTCAGTGCCCCTCCCGAAAATCTACCGGGTAAACCATTCTCCCGAATTTCTCCCGATTTCCACCCGGACAACAATATTTGGGCGTGCCTTAAAGGCACTGCCTTTAGCGTCCTCTGTCACCTGAAAAGGAGACTATTATATACATGCAGGGGCGCCGAAAAGGGGGGGGGGGTAAAGGAGACGGATTCTAGGGGCCCATGATGGAGGGGGGCCCAGAGAGGCCCCTAATGATGATGAAATTATAATACAGGGGGCCCTGTAAAGATTCTTTTCATGGGGCCCAAAATCCCTAGCGGCGCCCCTGTATACATGTATGTCTCCGTTATCCATAGGTTTATCTATAACCCATAAAGTAGGCAGGCACGGAGCTATTTCTCAGCATGTGTTTATTCCAGCCGGCACGTTAATACACTGACACACAACATCCGGATTCCCATCATGCATTGCTTCAAAACTACGGCAAGTATTAATGTCCAAAAACATAACAGAGACGAAGCAGAAGAACGAAGAAGAGACATGGCGACGACGAGTAAGAAGAAGAAGTACGCTTGCAAGTTCCAAAATGATTGGAAAAAATAATTTCAGTTCATCCAGGACAGCTCGAAGGGGAAGGGGTATGCTGCCTGCAAATTTCGTAGATCAGACTTCTCCATTGAACACGGTGGCCGAACGGATATACTCATTCATGACCGGATTATTTATTCCCCCCCACCCCATCTCCCGATTTCGGAGGTATCCAGGTTGGCAAGTATGGGCTACCAATGGCAACTGTATGTTTTTTATTTAATGATTTGTATACAGATACATACAGTGGCCCAACATACAACGCCAAACGCGCAACAACATTCAAAACACACACAAACCCCCGAAACACATGCAACTTCCCAAAACACAACACACAAGTGCGGGGCAAATGCACAACAACAGCTAAAATACACACAAACTCCCAAAACACATGCAATACAGGGAAATCGCAACAGAAGTACAATAATAAATAAAATAATAAGGGTGTAACATAACAAAATGCTGAAGAAAAATGAAGCGCTGTGAATACTTTCTGGATGCACTGTAAAAATAAGCCACAGTCATCCATTTTTATGTAACAATATGAGTTGTTTTAATAAACAGTGTTCAATTACATCCTAACTTTATTTACATGTTTGTAATGTGCAGCCTTTGCACCTTTGACAAACTTAAAAAAAGTAATAATAATTTTGTCCTGAAAAATATTTCTCCAAATGAAAGTCTTGAAAAGAGGAAACGTCTTATATTGGAGTCAATACAGTGCTTTATTATTTTTGGTGTCATGTTGCAATACTTTGTTTAATGGTTGCCATGCATTAAGCTAACAACCTTATGTGAATTTTGTTGTCCTCCAGCTCAACAGCGACTCCGCCACGGACGACGCGACGTCCAACCACGTAGACTCCCTGCAGCAGTCGCAGGAGTCGTCGAGCAGCGCCTTGACCGATGAGGCGACGCCCTCGTTCCTCCCTCGACTGCCTTCCTTCCCTCGGCCGGATAGCCCCATGTTGGAGTTGGCCCATTCAGACAGCACCAGCAGCCAGCTGCCTGAGGTGCGATCAGTGGGGAGCAGTGACAAATTGTGGGGCGCCTTTTAGCTTAACTTGCACGCTTCTTCCTTCCTGTCCAGCGTTTCTCTTGCCTTGGCTGGGCTTTGATTCTTTGTCTGACATTCAGACGAGACTGGCTGGTTTCAGTGAGGTTTGGGATGCTGTTTTGGGGGTTTTGGTGTCGCACATTTCTTCCTGCTTCTGCCTCTTCTTTCCTATTTCTGATGCTTCATGCTGCATTTGCGGGTGCCGAGGTGTTAGCGCTTCATGGGTAATCATTATCATGGGGCTTTTCATTTGGGGGAAAGATGAAACCGAGACTCACCTCAGGTCAGCTGTAACTGCTCACCTCCAATAACCAACTAAACCTCTCCATATAAAAAAACGGACTGCAGCACCTTAATCATCACGGATGCATGTGTGAGTATGACACGTGGGTTGGAACAACCTCACATTAACCACTTTTCACTGATAAAAAGCTTGTTTGTCACTTTAACTAACAATGGTGAGTATGTATTTTACTGAGTACACCTTGCTAGTTTTGCCTTCAAAACAAGTTACCGTATTGACCCAAATATAAAATGGTGGGAAAGATTGGCCTTCTTATTTTTGTGACCCGGACAACTCATGCTCTTGGAAGCTATCAAAATGGTCCACAAGTCTATTTGTTTTGTTTTTTTAAATTTAAATCCCACAAATGTTAAAAAAAAATGGTAATAATAGTTTGTGTTTCTGCATTAGTTCTTGAATCAGCAGCTTTGACTGTTGTCATCTTTTTAAATCAGTCCTCCTCAATGGGTGGGCGTGTGACCCTGAGGAACATGCTTTATCAGTATCATACAATATCATGCTTTAAAAAGCTGTGCACTGCAAAACATGCTCATTGTAGCCATTGATCTTGACTTCAATGTTATTTTAAAAAAGTACAATAAAATAAGCCCAAATTCTTTTATTTCTTTGTGTTTTGTACGTTAATCATAATAGGTTATTTTTTTGCTCCTGAGTTAATGTTGCTGATACATTTTAATTCATTGCTATTTAATGAGTTTATTTAATTTTATTTGTCACTATCAAATGACCAAGTTGGTCCAAAAAGATTTATAGTCTGCATAAGCATAATCTTTTCTTTTTTGATGCACTTTTCTGTTAGAGACTAAAAAACAATGTTGATAAAGTCATTGTCGTTAATGTTAAGGATACAATGTTATGCAGAGGTAAAATTGTAAACATTTTAAAAGACAATTTATACTATTTATAGTCTCAGTGAGAGTAGCGGGAGACAAAATGTTGTCTTCTTCCTATAGGGGCGTGGAAGAAAATAATTGAGCACTGCTTTAAATAGACCATCATTTGTGCAAAGTTGTTTGATTTTAGGAGTGATTACAGCCTAAACCAGTTTTTTACAATGTGGAACTTTTTGACACTTATGAAAATGTTTTGATATCCTTAACCCTTTGAGAACATCCATCCATCCATGTTCTACTGCTGGAGTTATTCAATTTTAATTATCCTCAAAGTCAAACAGGACAAAAAAGTATTTGGGGGGGGAAACATTTTTTGAAGGGTAAAAAAACATTTTAAGACTTATATTTATTCCTTCTTTTTTTTGCTCAAATTTCTCAATAAATTTCAATCCAAAACAAAAATATCCAATGTTCTAATTTTTTTTATTTTGACCCTTATGAAGGCATTTTGATCAGATAATGTCACAGGTTTAAATTAGTAAAATAAACAATATTATACAAACTGACATGAAAAGTGTGACATCATTTTATCAAAAGTCCTTCTAAAAGTTAAAATAAAAAATAAAACATTACCTGTTTGGTATTTTTGTTTAGGGCTAAAATAAAAAATATACATAAAAAAAAAAAGATAATGTATGAATGTTTTTATGCCCTTTGAAAAATGATGGACTTTTATGTCCTGTTTGGCTTTGGGGTATTACCAAATAACTGCCAGTTTATTGTAAACCTGTGAAAAATGATCATGAAAAAAACCTTTCAGGAAAAATAATGCATGTTGAATTAAGACAATATTACTGAACGGACAAGAAAGTCAACCCTTGTCCCTTAGAGGTCTTATTTTTATTTTTTGTAGCTGTAAGCTGTTATCATCTAAAGTATATAGTCTGTGTAAAAAATGTCTAACGAATATAAGACTTACACTTTTGAATTGAACTGAAATAAACTTTTTCAAAAATATTCTAATTTATTCAGGTATATTGCAGTAATTATTGGGCTCGATATATCGTAAAATAGTCCTGATTTAGGTCGTGGAAAGGAGCCGTCGTTTTATATCCAGGTCAATACGGTAATTTTGTAAGGCATATATGTTGGAATTGTTGTTTAGAGCATTTGGTTGCATGCGAAATTGTGTGTGCGAAATTATTAGGCACATTGTACTTTTGAGCATTATTTTTTAATTACAGGGCTCTTGGTCAATTTAAATTGTCACTAGACCTCAAAGCTAAATATGTAAGAAAATAAATGAAGGCTTTTCTTAGGAGAATATCTACATCTGCACAACTATAACAAAGTTAGGTCCGGTGAGGAAGGGGAGATGGAAGGTAATTATTTTTCCATCTTTTAAGGCCTTATGGGTTAACTGCACTTTTTTTTGGAATTTTTCATTCACAGTCCTTATGTAAGACAAGAACAGATATGTTTTTCCATTTTTTAATGCATTCTAAATCGTAAATAATTGCTAGCTAAAGTCAGCTAACATCGGAGCCTATAAAGCGCTCTAAAAAACATACAGCAACCGCCAACGTGTTATATACACATGTAGTAACAGGCACATCCATAATAGCATGTAATATTTACATATTTTGCTCATTTTAAGCGTACGGCGGCTCATTAATTTCATAGACTCATCACAACGTTCGCTTTTTCCTTCCAACAACAACGCTACTACTCACGGCATACTTCGTGAGAGACTACTTTGGGGCAAATAATGATCCAGAACCTTATATTTTTAAGCCTGAGTATACAGAGGATGAGCTACAAGTTTTAGAAGCATCATGTAGCAGTATTGCTAAGTACAGAACAATCTTTATAAACTACGAACTTTAAAAAACATTCACCTACTGTACAATGTCTGCTCTCACTGGGATGTCAACTGATGGGTTGTTCGTATTTTTCCGTTTAGATAAAGAATTAATCATAATCCTCATAAAGGGTTACAAAAAAGGTGCCGCAAACAAGCTTTTTTTTTGTTTCTTTCTCGCAATTGCCGGGTTCAAGTTAAATGGCAAAGTTGACCAAGTTCTCGGTTTATGGCCACAACCTTATACTATCCAGGTGAGAGGCATGATTTGTAATTGATAAATAACTTTTAGGAACTCAGAGGAGACGCAGCAGCTCACTGGCGAAATATGTCAACATAGCAGCATAAGCTAGTTAGCGATCACAGCGCCACTAAAAACAGTTTGTTGGCGTTAGCGCTTATAATAACAATATCGCTAATACTTGGTTAATATTCAGGTCACAGGATGAAAATGGGAGTATTGTCGGTTTTTTGTGTGTTTAGAATGCATTAAAAAAAGAAAAACACATGCTCTTGTCCCACATAAGGGATTGTGAATGATAAGCAGAATTCCCAAAAAAAGTGCAGTTCCCCTTTAAAGATGAGTGTTAAAATTTATTGATGATGATGGCTTCCTGGTAGCTTCATCTTTTTAAGTATTTGTGATTTAATTTGCATCTTTTTGTGTTATTTGGTTTCGATTGGTTCTGTGGTCCTTTGTCGAAATCAAATTAATTTCAAGACGTTTGACTTGAAATGTGTTTTTGGTACTGTTTTGCTGCCCTCACCTTGATGCATACTTGCCAACCTTGAGACCTCCGAATTCGGGAGATGGGGGGCGGGGTTTGGTGGTAGCGGGGGTGTATATTGTAGCGTCCCGGAAGAGTTAGTGCTGCAAGGGGTTCTAGGTATTTGTTCTGTTGTGTTTATGTTGTGTTACGGTGCGGATGTTCTCCCGAAATGTGTTTGTCATTCTTGTTTGGTGTGGGTTCACAGTGTGGCGCATATTTGTAACAGTGTTAAAGTTGTTTATACGGTCACCCTCAGTGTGACCTGTATGGCTGTTGATCAAGTATGCATTGCATTCACTTACGTGTGTGTAAAAGCCGCATATATTATGTGACTGGGCCGGTATGCTGTTTGTATGGAGGAAAAGCGGACGTGACGACAAGTTGTAGAGGACGCTAAAGGCAGTGCCTTTAAAGCACGCAACAATATTGTTGTCCGGGTGGAAATCGGGAGAAATTCGGGAGAATGGTTGCCCCGGGAGATTTTCGGGAGGGGCACTGAAATTCAGGAGTCTCCCGGAAAATCGGGAGTGTTGGCAAGTATGCATTGATGTAGGGCAGGGGTGTCAAACTCATTTTAGCTCAGGGGCCACATTAAGGAAAATCTATTCCCAAGTGGGCCGGACTGGTAAAATTGTTGCATGATAACTTAAAAATAAAGACAACTTCAGATTGTTTTCTTTTTAAAAAATAGAACAAGCACAACCTGAAAATATACAAATTATAATGTCGTTATTTGGGTTATTTTACACTTACTCTATCTTCCTTTGTCATTATTTCTACTTTCTGAATAAATTAATAATAATAATAATAATAGATTTTATTTGTATAAAGCACTTTATATTGAGTAAACAATCTCAAAGTGCTACAGTGTATTAACAAAATATACACTTATATAATAATGTTCATCAGTCAAATAGGTGGAATTGAGTCTGGTTTTAAAATGCTCCTATTGGTGTTAATTTTTAATCTATCAGAAGATGGAATAAATAATATCAAAATCCAATTACAGGATGTTATTATTGTACTTTACCCATTTTCCTCAACTGATGTACTAACATCATGTTAGTATTATTATTATTATTATTAAATTGTATATTCTGTACATATGTAGCATAATTTACAACAAAACTTGTGAATTTGGGCTTATTTCATTAATCACACATGAAGTTGAAGGGGGATACAAATTATTTTATCATATTTATGTGCCCCCAGATAATGTGTCCCCAGTGGCACATAGCTCCGCCCCCTCTGAAGTCATGCACGCTTTTGCGACAGAGGACACAAATAATTGCTATTGTGACATTCCGTGGATACATTTAAAACAGCAGTTTCTTTCAGTCAAAAATGTCAGCTTATTTTCATACTTAGCAAACTCATCTCGCGGGCCGGATAAAACCTGTTCGTAGGCCTGATCTGGCCCGCTGGCCGTACGTTTGACACCCCTGATGTAGGGTGTTCATCTCTGTATACCACGCGCTTAAAACACAATAAGCATTCAACTTTATGCAGAATAAATCAGCTCAAAACTAGACCTTAATTGTGTAGTCACATGATGGCATCCGTTTTTTTTATAATTACCTTGGAAGAAACTCCTTTCCCGTACATGATTATAAATGAATTGTCCCACGGGTGTTCCCGGCTCCTGGAAACGCAACTTTTTATTATTTTTTTTTAAAACCCAACTCTTATCCTGGCCAATGCTTTCAATGCCACCCCAAGGACGTCGCCCCCGCCGTCATCGCAGCCCTTTTAGCGTAATGAGCCCCAGATAAAAAACCATCAATACTCTTCCTCGTTCCCTTCCAGGATGGCCACTTCTAAAAGCTTTCCGTAATATAGCTGCCGTCTCCGTGATGTACTGGCCCACTGCCACGTTTCCTCTGCCGTGCTGCATGCATTAGACTTGAAAGGGAAGCGGGTGCAAAGCCTAAAAAAAAATCAAGTGGTTTAAATTGATTATTGTGATTAATTAGGTCACACGGCGCCCCTGTGATGTGTGTTCACGGGTCGCGGCGGTTAAATTGTAAATATATTCATTTGTTGTGTTTGCTTTGTCATTGTTACGTGTGGTTGCGCCTCATAAATCAGTCGAGAGAGATCTCATTCATCCACTCTGAGGCTGGGTACTTCTCCCTGCTTTATTGGCCAATTTTTTAATGGCATGTGATAGATTAATATTGGCTCATTTATATCGATCCCCATCTCGTTTTTCTTTTAATTCCCCCAGGGGACGTTGGCGTACGGAAAACGATCTGAAAATGCTAACTTTAACGTCCCCCCTTTGGATCGTTGAGCCTAATATGGGTTCCGAAGTAAAGGCCCTAATGAAGGTTTCTGTTCTGTGGTCTGCCACCATAACGATGGCCGTGTCGCTCCCTAACGAGCTTCATGATGTACGACGTGCTGCCGTTGCAGGATGCCGGCGGCGTGACGGCAACGGACGAGCTGAGCAGCAGCGTGAGCGAGGACACAGGGTTTTGCAGCGCGCCCCCTCTGCCCTCTGACCCCGCCGAGCTGTGTGAGCTACAGGATCCCGGGGATCAGGCTCAGGACTTCCAAGAGACCCCGGAGCCTCAGTACGACCTGGACCCGGCCCACCCTCCCCCGCCGCCCATAGACACCCCGCCGGGGTCCGTCTGTGAGGAGGACGAGGAGGAGGAACGCCAAGTGGTCCTGCCGCTGCATCCTCCGGTGGAAGCGGAGACCAAGCCAGACCTCGACCCGGATCTAGAGCCTGATCCCGACCCAGATCCGGATAGCACCTGCGGATCTGTGTGGGAGGAGGATGTGACTCAGGCCTTGAGGGAGCTGGACGAGCGCTGTGAGGAGGAGGAGGCCGACTACTCCGGCATGTCAAGGTACGAGCTTGTTGCTGTTTGGGTTTGGACCATCAAGTCTCCTTTGTAGACTTCAGAAAATAGACTTTAATCAGGGGAGGGATCATATTTAGTGATGGAAAACGTGTAGTTGCAATATCGTCATGTTTTCCTAACTATAACATACCATACCAACTTTATTTATAAAGCCCTTTAAAAACAACCACAGTTGAAGAACAAAGGGCTGTACACCACAAAGAAATAGAGAAACATAACATCCCATTATTGAAAAAAATCCTTTGCGAACCATTACAATTAGTGATGTGCCGATCAATCGGCCATCGATCAGTGTCGGCTGATTTTCACGAAAAAGTACAGTACAGGCCAAAAGTTTGGACACACCTTCTCCTCATTCAATGTGTTTTCTTTATTTTCATGATTATTTACATTGTAGATTGTCACTGAAGGCATCAAAACTATGAATGAACACGTGGAGTTATGTACTTACCAAAAAAAGGTGAAATAACTGAAAACATGTTTAATATTCTAGTTTCTTCAAAATAGTCACCCTTTGCTCTGATTACTGCTTCGCACACTCTTGGCATTCTCTAGATGAGCTAACTCCTTCAAGACTGTTGGAAAACCATTTCAGGTGACTACCTCTTGAAGCTCATCGAGAGAATGCCAAGAGTTATTATTTTCATGACTATTTACATTGCAGATTGTCACTGAAGGTGTGGGGTTATGTACTTAACAAAAAAAGGTGAAATAAGTGAAAACATGTTTTATATTCTAGTTTCTTCAAAATAGCCACCATTTGCTCTGATTACTGCTTCGCACATTCTTGGCATTCTCTCGATGAGCTTCAAGAGGTAGTCACCTGAAATGGTTTTCACTTCACTGGTGTGCTTGAAGCTCATTAGAGAATGCTAAGAGTGTGCAAAGCAGTAATCAAAGCAAAGGGTGACTATTTTGAAGAAACTAGAATATAAAACATCCATCCATCCATCCGTTTTCTACCGCTTGTCCCTTTTGGGGTCGCGGGGGGTGCTGGAGCCTATCTCAGCTGCATTTGGGCGGAAGGTGGGATACACCCTGGACAAGTCGCCACCTCATCACAGGGCCAACACAGATAGACAGACAACATCCACACTCACATTCACTCACTAGGGCCAATTTAGTGTTGCCAATCAACCTAATATAAAACATGTTTTCAGTTATTTCACCTTTTTTGTTAAGTACCGTACATAACTCCACATGTGTTCATTCATAGTTTTGATGCCTTCAGGGACAATCTACAATGTAAATAGTCATGAAAATAAAGAAAACACATTGACTGAGGAGAGGGTGTGTCCAAACTTTTGGCCTGTACTGTATGTTTATGCATGATAAAGATAATTGTGATTAGTGAAAAAGAATCACATTTTTGTGATATCATTTGAAAAAAATAGTAAACACTGGTTGTTTTTTCACACAGTCTTTTTTGGGGTTGTATTCTATTCTCAGTCTAGATAGTTATTACATGCCAAATATCCTTGGCATGTGTAAACCTTTGAAGTTTGAGCTTTTTTTCCTGTCACTCACACAATGTTGGAGATATTCTTCCTGTCACTCACACACACACCAGTATTGTTGGGGTAGGTTGTTATTACAGTAATTGTTAAATGTTTGTTTTTTTTATAACCAACTGGCTAAGAAACATGATTTATTTGTCGTGTTATATTTGTGTCAAAATTGTATTATCAAAAAACTATTATTTCAAATATTTAGCATCAGAAATATTTTGGTGCCCAAGATATATGTTGTTTATGTGTGATTATTTATTCATGTATTAAAGTCTAAGCGGGGCTGTGGAACAGCCAGGTACATTTATGTCACCTTTAATTGGCGGTGTTATGAGTCTTCATTCTTGCTTTGTTGCTAACTGTAGAGTTTTTATTTCATTGTGTTGACAGCTAATACTGCAGTGTTTTCCTTGAAGACTGACAATAGCATGATGGGTAATCTTTACTATGGCGTTGGTGCCAGGTGGTTCTGATTGATGAAGTTGATGGCTTCCTTTCACAGTAAAAAGAAAGAATCCCCTCCCTCAAGGTGAGCCACTTGTGGTCGGGGGTAGCGTGTGTTGCATTGATCTAAAATACACTATATTGCCAAAAGTATTTGGCCACCCATCCAAATGATCACAATCAGGTGTCCTAATTACTTGGGCCGGCCACAGGTGTATAAAATCAAGCACTTAAGCATGGAGACTGTTTCTACAAACATTTGTGAAAGAATGGGCCGCTCTCAGGAGCTCAGTGATTTCCAGCGTGGAGCTGTCATAGGATGCCACCTGTGCAACAAATTCAGTCGTGAAATTTCCTCGCTCCTAAATATTCCAAAGTCAACTGTCTGCTTTATTATTAGAAAAATTGAAGAGTTTGGGAACAACAGCAACTCAGCCAACAAGTGGTAGGCCACGTATACTGACAGAGAGGGGTCAGCGGATGCTGAAGCGCATAGTGCAAAGAAGTCGCCGACTTTCTGCACAGTCAGTTGCTACAGAGCTCCAAACTTCATGTGACCTTCCAATTAGCCCACGTACAGTACGCAGAGAGCTTCATGAAATGGGTTTCCATGGCCGAGCAGCTGCATCTAAGCCATACATCACTAAGTCCAATGCAAAGCGTTGGAGGCAGTGGTGTAAAGCACGTCGCCACTGGACTCTAGAGCAGTGGAGACGCCTTCTCTGGAGTGATGAATCACGCTTTTCCATCTGGCAATCTGATGGACGAGTCTGGGTTTGGAGGTTGCCAGGAGAACGGTACGTTTCGGACTGCATTGTGCCGAGTGTGAAATTTGGTGGGGGGAGGAATTATGGTGTAGGGTTGTTTTTCAGCAGTTGGGCTTGGCCCCTTAGTTCCAGTGAAAGGAACTTTGAATGCTCCAGGATACCAAAACATTTTGAACAATTCCATGCTCCCAACCTTGTGGGTACAGTTTGGAGCGGGCCCCTTCCTCTTCCAACATGACTGTGCACTAGTGCACAAAGCAAGGTCCATAAAGACATGGATGACAGAGTCTGGTGTGGATGAACTTGACTGGCCTGCACAGAGTCCTGACCTAAACCCAATAGAACACCTTTGGGATGAATTAGAATGGAGACTGAGAGCCAGGCCTTCTCGACCAAAATCAGTGTGTGACCTCACCAATGCGCTTATGGAAGAATGGTGGAAAATTTCTACACACACACTCCGCAACCTTGTGGACAGCTTCCCAGAAGAGTTAAAGCTGTAATAGCTGCAAAAGGTGGACCGACATCATATTGAACCCTATGGTTTAGGAATGGGATGGCACTTCAAGTTCATATGTGAGTCAAGGCAGGTGGCCAAATATTTTTGGCAATATAGTGTATATGCAAGTCAGGAGTCAATAAATAGGAAGGAACATGGTCACCACTCCAGCGAGGGGTCACGGTATCAATACAAGCCAGGTGTGATCGATGGTCAAGTCGTTGTTGACAGCAAGACACTGAAGAATTTAGTGTCCGAAATGGCTTTTATAGGCTGGCAGAAGTGGATATGTGCCGCTTGTGCGAGCTCTCTCTGCAGTGCCGTGTGGGATGGGAGCGCAGTGCGCTAGTGGCGCTGCTAGCCGTCAGCGCGGCGAGGGGAGAGAGTTGGGGTGAGGATGAGGACAGAGACGGTGTCCGTCGCAGAGCTCGGCAGCGCAGGCTTTAAATACTT
Organism: Entelurus aequoreus; assembly: GCF_033978785.1. Lineage (NCBI taxonomy): Eukaryota > Metazoa > Chordata > Actinopteri > Syngnathiformes > Syngnathidae > Entelurus > Entelurus aequoreus. Next base: position 16,466,382 of record NC_084757.1, on the reverse strand, counting down.
GTATTCCGTCTGCTTCTTCAGGCTCTTTGGTCCCACGGGCCTGTGAGTATCTATGTGTGTGTGTGTGTGTGTGTGTGTGTGTGTGTGTGTGTGTGTGCGTGTGTGTGTGTGGATTAGGACGAGTGTTGCATCATGCTAAAAGGCTAATAGCTCTTATGTTGTTGTGCTCGAGCACTGCAGTGGGTTGGAAACACTGCAGCATAATCTGGGAAGTGGGTCAGCGGTGCAGCGTGTGTTTGTTTGCATTCCTGGGTCAATATAAGGAACATGTGGCACGGCTTCCTCATTTGACATCCCCCCCCTCTTCTTTGTGTATGTTTCAGCCAAGATGAAGGTGACGCAGACTGCTTCCCGGAGATCCAGGCCTCTCCGCCCCCTTCGCCCTTCTTCTCGGCCATCCTGGCAGCGTTCCAGCCCGTGGCCTACGACAACGAGGAGGACGCCTGGCGTTGCCATGTCAACCAGATGTTGTCTGACACAGACGGATCCACGGCTGTTTACACCTTCCACGTGTTCTCGCAGCTCTTCCAGGTAACAGCGGCTGTCGCGGCGACGTGTTCGTGTTCGCATATACAGTACAGGCCAAAAGTTTGGACACACCTTCTCATTCAATTCTTTTTCTTTATTTTCATGACTATATTTACATTGTAGATTGTCAATGAAGGCATCAAAACTATGAATGAACACATGTGGAGTTATGTACTTAACAAAAAAAGGTGAAATAACTGAAAACATGTTTTACATATTTTATATTCTAGTTTCTTCAAAATAGCCACCCTTGCACACTCTTGGCATTCTCTCGATGAGCTTCAAGCACACCTGTGAAGTGAAAACCATTTCAGTTGACTACCTGTTGAAGCTCATCGAGAGAATGCCAAGAGTGTGCAAAGCCGTAATCAGAGCAAAGGTTGGCTATTTTGAAGAAACTAAAATATAAAACATGTTTTCAGTTATTTCGCCTTTTTTTGTTAAGTACATAACTCCCCATGTGTTCATTCATAGTTTTGATGCCTTCAATGACAATCTACAATGTAAATGGTCATGAAAATAAAAAAAACGCATTGAATGAGAAGGTGTGTCCAAACTTTTGGCCTGTACTGTAGACGATATAAGATTTAGACGATAGAGATTTCAATACTATCGGTGTTGTGATTATGCTTGTTGATGACACATTCTAGCTGTGTCCCGCAAATCTGACAGAGACAAGCAAACAAAGGTGTCTTCCACGCAAAGTAGTGTCCCCGCTAGCAGCTAATGTCCCTCCACAGTGCAGCTTCTAAGTCACTAATACATAAAAAACGCATTGAATGAGAAGGTGTGTCCAAACGTTTGGCCTGTACTGTATTTTCCTCTCAACGCTTGTTATCCCCTCCCTCTCCACCCCCTGCAGAGCATTCAAAGGAAATTTGGCAACATCACGCATGCGTCCGTGCAGTTTCTGGGGGAGAAGCTCCAGCGGATGGGCAATCAGTTCATCAGCTCGCTAGAAGTCATGACGTCTCACTCGCAGTGTCCCACCGTGCTGCTGGACGCCGAGACGGTGAGCACGTTGATGATGATGCAATTCTTTGTGTGTGCTTCTGTGTTCCCTTCTTTGCTAGCAGTTTGTGTTTCTCTTGTAGTTGGTCTCTTGTAGACTATTGGAGACTTTGAAGTTTAGCGTGCTGGAGCTGCAGGAGCACCTGGACACGTACAACGCCAAGAGGGAGGCAGCGGAAGTCGTAAGTGGTCGTCTTATGTTCGTCATGTTTATTGCTGAACTTTTTAATCACCTTTTCCTTCAATGAATCCACCAGAGAAGAGCGAGAGCATTGTTATTCTCTGTTGACCATTTAGCGAACGCCATAGTGTCTAGCTCCGCCCCTTTCAGAGCCTTTCTGCTGTGTTTGGTACCGTAAAGTAAGGTCCCGACTCGGGTTGTACAGTATACCGGTACTAATAAAGTAGCGCGGTATAATAAATTGAAATGGGTACTATACTGCCTCTGAAAAATACCGGTACTATTTTTTTAAAGACATGACGGTGTGCCGTTGTCCCGTCGTGACATTGCTTGTAATACGAGGCGAGGCGCATGTTATTCAAAGCACACGCACAGAGCACTTATAAGCAGACACAGTATGCAGACAAAAGAAGGAGAATGAACATATTTTGGCTTAAAAACTTGGAGCTATAAAACACTAAAGCGCTGATCTGCAAGCGGCGCTTTCAAAAATAGCTAGCTAGTGGCTAATGTCCAGTTGCAGTCGGCAGTATATTTGTTACTTCTAAATCACTCATCATTGCCTCCATGGTGACAAATAAACTATGTTTCATGCACCTGCAGAATGAGGAATAGCTAAACATGCTTCACTACACACCAGAGGAAGATACAATAGCTAACCGCTAACAGCAAGCTAGCCCTCCTGAATGTAAACAGATGAGTGGATCTATGCAAATATTGACTAACGATACCAAGTCATAATAATTTTTGTCATTTTGTTATTGTTTATAAACTCTGGAAAGACGTCCCTAGACACAGGATGAATTGATACAAAAATTTGTGGTATCATCCAAAACTAATGTAAAGTATCAAACAACAGAAGAATAAGTGATTATTACATTTCAACAAAAGTGTAGATGGACCATGTTAAAACAGAACGTAACCATATATTAACAGTAAATGAACAAGAACATTAATACTCCATTCATCCATTTTCTTATTCTTGTCCCTCATAATTTCGACAAAATAATAGAATGAGAAATGAAACAATGTCACTGCATACGTCAGCAGCCAATTCAGGCGCCTTTGTAACGCGTTTGCATACTTACTACTAAAAGAGAAGTTGTTCAGTATGTTCACTGTTATTTAATGCCAACATTTTTCTTTGATTGCAATAAGGAACACAGTTTTTAATGTATCATAAGATTTTCTGTTAAAATAAAACTAATCATAACATTTTATTTTGGTCCCCTTTATTTTAAAAAGTATAGAAATACACTTTGGTACCGTTACCGAAATATTGTCCCTACGAAGCTCTTATTTGGTTCTCTTTCACATCTTCTGACTGCTGAACGACAATTCGATCTCAATTCAAAATCAATCATTTCTTAATAACATTGGGTGCCAGTTCTATGATTTAATACATTCCTCCATAAAATATATAAACAGCTCTAATAAATTTCTATATTGCTTAAAATAAAACTGGTTTTGTTTAATAAAATTATACCCAAACATTAAATAAAGTCATATACAAATAGGGCAACAAGAAAAGTTTCCAACACTTCTTTTTTCTAAAGTAAATCTGTACAGCAGATATGGGCATCTACATCAACAATATGATTTGCCTAAATGGCTAGACAGGACAAATTTATTTTAAAAAATTTGATTTTTTTTTTTTTAATCAATTATGAATCGCTGCAAATAAGATTCGCGATTAATTAAAAACTTTTTTTTTTTGCCACCCCTATAAAGTAGCATACAGTTCTAACTTATACTGAAAGGAGACTCGCCAAGGGAGCGCTAAAAACTACCGGTACATTAAAGATGACAGGGAGAAGAAAGCGACTTGAAGATAGTTTGTAAAACAATCCATGCAACATTTTGATCGAAGAAGTACCATTAAATGTTAATGTAGACCACAAGGAAGTGTTTAATTTATAAGGGGAAAAAAAATCATAATTTGACCCCTTTAATGCGTCTTATAATCTGGTTTTTGATTGATTGATTGAAACTTTTATTAGTAGATTTTACAGTACAGTACATATTCTGTACAATTGACCACTAAATGGTAACACCCGAATAAGTTTTTCAACTTGTTTAAGTCGGGGTTCACGTTAATCAATTCATGGTACGGTGCGCTATATGGACCAAAAAATACGGTATTTTATTGCAATGGTTTCACAAAATTAGACAATATCTTGCCTTTATAACATTGCTTTTTTTTTAAAGAAATAAACAATAATTACAGTGAATGTTATATTTTGAAAAAAATAAGTACAAACACAAAAAAAGAGATACAAAAACAAACAAAAAAAAAACATCAGTGCATACTCTTTTAGATACTATACACAGAAAATCATCCATCCATTTGCTACCGCTTGTCCCTTTTGGGGTCGCGGGGGGTGCTGTAGCCTATCTCAGCTGCATTTGGGCGGAAGGCGGGGTACACCCTGGACAAGTCGCCACCTCATCACAGGGCCAACACAGATAGACAGACAACATTCACACTCACATTCACACACTAGGGCCAATATTCATCCTAATTGTACATCATGTCGTACTTATATTATTGTTATTAAATTATAAAAGAATGTTGCTTATTTTGTTTTTGAATGTATTTTTTAGTTAACTTATAATTGTATTTATGTTTCTGAAGTATTTCAATTACCAGTCTGTTCAACTTCAATGTCACAAAATTATTTTACCAATTATTACTAGTATCGGTTAAAATGTAAACGATGCCCCCCCCTGACCAAGACACACAGCTAAATTCTCAACCAAGCAGCCTTTTATCCATATTTTGGACTCTGCGATAAGATGGGCGGCAGCGTGCGTGCGTGACGTTAGCGGCTGCATCACCAGCAGCGACTTCCCCTGCTGCGGGGGATAAAAATAACCCCCTGGTGCTCCTAAATCAGTTAGGAAGGGGCCAGAGCTGTAAGGAGGAGGGGCTTTTGGAGATGAGATTGCAGAGAGTGGGGAAGGCGTTCTGGGATGCGGGCCCGCTAATTGATTGAGACAGCTATGCTTTCTGGGGGGATCAAACATTACCCACCACCGCCACCACCATACATACACATCCCTGTTGTCTTGAACAGGCTGATTTTCCTCCTTTTTTTAATACGCTAAGTACAACACTTTTATTGAATCTGCTGACCAGCCGTTATGACGTACGCACACAAGCATGATACAGGAAGCAGGAAATAAAACTCCACTGTTAGCCCTCCTAATCCCTTCTTTATTTTGTCTTCTTCAACCTCTAGTGGCTGGAAAACTGCAGGAAAACATTTGGGGACAATGAAAGCTGCCAGCAACTCAACACCCAAACACAGGTAGGCACCGCCACCCTGCTCTTAAGTGATGTTTACACAATTAAAATAATCCTTTTCGTTTTTAATTTCCCCCTATTATGCAAAATTTACTACTTAATGGTGTTCATTTGATTTTTAGCCTAGCATGTTGTTACTGTTAAAAGGCGAGTGTAATGTTAGCACTGTAGCTCTCATTGCTATGATAGCGTTGCTAAAGTTTGTGTCCTCCTGTCCCACTCCTAAATGTTACGTTGTTGCATGTGATATGAGGTTTATTACATTGGACACGTGCTAAAAAGTAGACAAAGTGCACAGTACCGCTTCTTGAAGACGAACACACATGGACATTAGCATTTGAGCTGCAGGCAAACAAAAAATTGCATTTAGTATGCGTGGGCTTACTAAAATCATTTTTAAACAGACTAAGTTCAGCTTAAAGGTATTTTAGACATCTCACTCCCAATACGTACACTATTGTGGGACCTCTAACACCAATTGAAAATAAATGAAAAATACTTAAATATGGGATCTTTTTAAAGGACCAATGATGATTTTATTCTACATTTAAAACACTTCCTTGTGGTTCACATCAGTGGTTCTCAAACGTTTTCCATCGAGTACCACCTCAGAAAACACTTGGCTATCCAAGTACCGCCTTAATTAATCAACATTAAAATACAGTAGCGTAGTAGGCCTAAGTGTTCATTTGTATTTAACAATATTTAATATTTTGACCACTGTAATATTTAGGGATGTCCGATAATATCAGACTGCCGATATTATCGGCCTATAAATGCTTTAAAATGTAATATCGGAAATTATCGGTATCGGTTTCCAAATTATCGGTATCGGTTTCAAAAAGTTAAATTTATGACTTTTTAAAACGCCGTTGTGTACACGGACGTAGGGAGAAGTACAGAGCGCCAATAAACCTTAAAGGCACTGCCTTTGCGTGCCAGCCCAGTCACATAATATCTACGGCTTTTCACACACACAGGTGAATGCAATGAGAGCATGTCGCAAATTCCAAACTGCAGTTTTGAGGCATGTTAAAAAAAATAATGCACTTTGTGACTTCAATAATAAATATGGCAGTGCCATGTTGGCATTTTTTTCCATAACTTGAGTTGATTTATTTTATTTTAAAATAAACTTAAACTTTAAATATTGGGGTCTTTTTTTAAGTTGATTGAAGCGATCTATCAAGCAACTAGAATTGGTGATTAATCCTGATAAAGTGTGATTAGTCTGATTTAGAAATGTAATCATTTGACAGCATTAATCTTAAGTATCATTATCAAGGAGGACAAAGCTAAACATGTCACACACCGAGAGCAAGCCAGGACTACTACTACTGGCATCCGTAAGTCTCGGAAGACAATGGATTAGCGCCCCTTGGATATGATTTAGTTGGTCATGCAGCGTCTGCTGTGGCTGTACAGACCCACACGGGAGTGACAGTCTCTGTTGCACTTGGTGCATTTATAAGTCGAGTCAGCGACAGGATGTATTTGCTTGCTCTTTCTCTGAGCTCGCTTCTCATCTGCAAGCTGGCGGAGTTTTGCCTCGCCACCTTTCAGTCCAGTGTTCACGGTGTGTCTCCAGCTGGATCTGTCCTGAGCAAGCTCTTCCTAGGTGTTCAGGTCCATGTCGAGCGCTTTCAGGTCACGCTTGCAGACATCCTTGAAGCGGAGATGTGGCCGTCCCGTTGTCCTCTTGCCGGAGGCAAGCTCTGCGTAGAGGATGTCTTTGGGGATCCGGCCATCGTCCATTCGACGCACATGGCCCAGCCATCGAAGGCGACGCTGACGGAGCAGAGTGACCATGCTGGGAATCTTGGCTTGCATCAGCACCTCGTTGTTTGTCACACGATCGCTCCATATAATCCCGAGTATGCGACGGAGGCAGCGCATGTGAAAGGCACTTAGCCTCTTCTCCTGCGAGGAGTACAGAGTCCAGGATTCGCTGGCGTACAAGAGAGTACTTAGCACACAGGCACGATACACAGCGATCTTGGTGTTGATTGTCAGCATGCTGTTGTTCCACACTCTTTGCGACAACCTGGCCAAGGTTGTGGAAGCCTTGCCGATCCTCTTGTTGATCTCTGCTTCCAGTGAGAGGTTGTCAGTGATGGTGGAACCAAGGTATGTGAACTGGCTGACGACCTCTAGTTCATAGTCGTTGATGGTGATACAGGGTGGTTCAGCATCTTGGGCCATCACATTTGTCTTCTTCAGACTGATAGTCAGGCTGAACTCTTCGCATGCCTTTGCAAAGCGGTCCATCAGGCTCTGTAGCTCTTCTTCTGTGTGGGTGGCCAGAGCAGCGTCATCTGCAAACAGCATGTCTCTGATGGTTACCTTCCGGACCTTGCTCTTTGCTTTTAGGCGAGCCAGGTTGAACAGTCGGCCGTCTGACCGAGTGTGGAGGTAAACACCCTCGGTCGACGATCCGAAGGCATGCTTCAGCAGAACGGCAAAGAAGATGCCGAAGAGAGTGGGAGCGAGGACACAGCCCTGCTTGACGCCACTGCGGATGTCAAAAGCATCTGACGTCGAGCCGTCATATTGAACTGTGCCTTTCATGCCGTCATGGAACGACTCGATCATGCTCATGTCTCGGTGGGCAGCCAATCTTCGCTAGGACTGTGAAGAGCCCATCCCTGCTGACAAGGTCAAACGCTTTGGTCAGATCTATGAAGGCCAGGAGCAGGCATGCTAATCGCTAAGCTAACCACTAAGCTGGCTTTAAACACACACATAAGAAAAGGGCGGTGCAAACCATAAATTGGTGGTGCCGATACCGAAAGTAGTATCAGTATATGATTGATATTAGTGATTAGATCAATATTTAAATTTTCTCAAAATCGTTTTGTGGTTGTTTTTGTTATTGATTAAAAACTTAGAGAATAATTCCCTGGACACAGGATGACTTTGAAGGCAAAACTTGCATGGTAGGAGAGAGTAGTTTTTGCTTTAGTTTAGTTATTGTCTTCTATTGACTTTGTTTTGCTCAAACAATTGTTTGTAATAAAATTGGATAAGGCACTAGTTTAAATTGTTAAACTGTCAATAGCACTTACCATAAATCCAGTGAAAAATGTACAGTTAATACATGTGATACGTATCGGCTGATCTCACTCATGGATAATCGGTATCGGCATCCCATGATTATATGAAAATAGTCCTTTATCCTACTTTTTCTCAAACCAAGTCTGTAGGAGTTTAGCAGCTAACTCCATTTCATAGTGGCCCATCTTGACGGAAAAGTCACGTGTAAAATGTATTTTAAAAAAGTTGTAAAAAAAAAGTATTTATTTTATAGACAACAGAGCAGGTGGGACGGCATGAGACGAGAAGGAATAACACTTGAGGCTCCAAGCAGCAACCATAACATTCTATTATCTGGCTTGTACTCAACGTCCAAATAAGTACGTCCACCACACTGTGATGTCACACTGCAGCCACTCTTAAAGAAAACCTGCAAAACAGTGATCAGAGGTGTCCAAACTGTGTGCAAGTTCATGCACGAAGCTTAAGATTTGACACCTTAGCATTTTTTTTATTTTTTTTTACATGTCCTGTCCAGCCACTCAGTCAAATCATATTATTGATGCTCGTATGTGCTGTACAGATTTACTTTACAAAAAGAAGTGTGGGATATTTCTCTTGTTGTCTTATTTGTATTTGACTTTATTATTTGGATATATTTAATGTTTTCCGCAGCCAGAGCGAAGCAGGAGGGGATAGAAGGAAAAAAATAGGAAGCCAGAGGGGGAAATTGCAAGGACAAGAGGGGCATAAGACAGAGAGAGAAAACAAAAAACAACAACATCAGCAAATATGATATGTACAAAAATGATAACAAAGAACCAGTTCACAAAATAGATAGTAAAAACACAGAAATGACAATGAACATTTTTACACTACAAATGGAGCAATAAGAATACCAAAAGAAATAGCGCTATTGATAATTAATAATTGTAATTATTATCTCGATCATCATCAAAACATAGGATAGGATAGGACTTTATTGTCATTGCACAAGTACAACGAAACTACGTTTTCAGCACAAACAGAACAGGAACGCTGATGGGTCGCCACGAGGCCCCCCGTAAAAGATAAGAAAAAGGTAAAACGCTGGGGAAGAAGATGAGTAAAAAAATACAATCTAGACTGGGCTCCTAAAGGGGCCTAGTCTGGAGTGGGGAAAAAACTCCATGCAATGCACACATAACCAAGTTATGTTTAATCACGACAACTCGCAACAGAGGGGCGGGGAGTTGGGGCCCTGGATGGCGACTGCTGCTATGAAGCGCTGCCAGCCGACCATCACCCCGAGGGGAAACAAGCAGTGGTGAAGGTGTGGGGTGGGGGAGAGGGTGTGTGTGTGTGTGTGTGTATGTGCCCATTGTCTTGGGTGTGATGATGTAATAATACACATCAACCTAATGTGTATTATATTTATCCATGAGAGCATTTTTATTGTAAATTGTGAGGTGTGTGTTAAAATCATGGTTGTTTTTACAAATGATGACAGATGTGAACAAAAGCATGTATTATCTCTGTGTGATTATGTAAATGAGGTGTGGTTGTATTGTATATTAAGTATGTGTACATGAAAGGGCATATTATGACTTTTCTTAATTTAAAAACATGCTATAGTATGTTTTTATTGTCATAATTTTATTGCATGATTTTTGTATCCCTTTAATTTAGGTAGCCAGGGACTGCAGATGGAAATTAGCTATTTAGCTATAATCTGGTACAAAACATATCTGTCTTTGAGCTTAATGTTTCTGTGCATTGTCCCTTCAAATAAAGACTAAACTAAACTAATGTTCATAGACTGAGGCCGATCTGCATGCAAGCAAAAGTTCGACTCCAGGTGTCGTTGAGGAGGGAGGGAGGTCAAAAGCATCCATCATTGAGGTGTCCTCGAGGGTATTTTCAGAACAGCCTGTTCCTGTTGTTCACAGCGTCAAGGCCATTTGAGGGAGTCAAATCGTAGATTAGGATGTTTGTTTTCCACGAGCAGACAATACAATGACTTGTCTGTTCTAAACATACTGTAAATGTAATGAATACTTGAATTGGCACTGGAGCATTAACACGAGTATCCAACATTGTACCAACATTTATAAGTCAGAAAATATTCAAATCATCATTGGTCCCCTGTCAAAAAATCTAACCTGTCATGTTTGGTCGACTGGTTTTTTGCGCCGTCCTTTGTCTCCTGCTTTCCTCTACGCCCGCCAGTATCTGACACGTGTGAAGCGAAGCGAGGACCTCCGCCTCTTGACTAATTCTTGATCTTTCTCTCCTTCTGTTTGCTGTTGTTGTTTCCGTGACCTGCTCACCTTCTCGCTTAGCAAATGGAAAGTCTGGCAGTAAGTGGTTCTCATATCTTGATAGCCGACCATCTCATCAGCGCCGTGCATTGCCCTGCTTCCCCCACTCAACCCCCCCACCCAGCGTGGCCCCCGATTCGCCCATGTAACCTGGCTGGACCCACACCCACATCCCCACCCTGCCATCCAATCATAACGACCTGAATAAAACATCCATCATCATCATCTTAACTTTTCCGCTACATTCCTATTGAGGCTGGCTAAAAGGCGGCTGATTGTTATCATTCTGCATGTTTATGGTTTCATCCCCACGGCTTTTTAGAATGACTGTTTCCACGTCCCCCTGGATTAATGATTAGCGACACCATTGGCTCCTTCATCTCGCCGGCGGCGGTTGTGATGGATCGTTTTCTAATTGACTAATTCTGCAAGCGATGATAGACTCTCAACGCCCAAAACCGGATGGCACTTTGCTCCGGGCCTCGTTAACCCCTTTCACCTGTCCCGCCCCGCCTACGTGTTTAACCCGGGAACCGCCATCTGTCTCTGGTGAGCGCTCTCAATGCGCTGCCTCACCGCTTTTTGTGCGTCTCTCTGCTGCAGGAGCTGGAGTTGTGTCGCCGCCTCTACAAGCTGCACTTTCAGCTGCTGCTGCTTTTCCAGGCCTACTGCAAGCTCATCAGCAGGGTGGACACCATCAAAAGGGAGGCCGAGGTGAGACCGCCCTGCTACGCAATGTGACCTAAGTGCCGCGTCCGGAACATTAGTCGGATGTAGAACAAGTTCTCCAAGTGCAAAGCATATAAATATAATTAGTCGGTTCCAGAGACAAACTGGGGCTATCAGCAAAAACTTTTATGAAATGTACAGTTGGAAAATAAGTTTTTATTCTCATTTTTAAGTAACTTCCTGTTTCTCAAGACCAGTACCGATACCTTATTTCTGTCTATTATATTTTAAATGTAGATTTCACCGTAGTGTGTGGTCACCTGCAGTTAAGAAAGAGTCGGACAAGGGTGGATTTGAGAAACTGTACGGTAGAGCTAACATCAAGTTTATGTCCTGATTTCTGTAAGCAGGATGTCACTGATGCCATGTTTGTTTACACCCTATGTGTCAAAGTCAAGGCCTGCGGGCCGGATCTGACCAGCAAATTAATTATCTACGGCCCCCGGGATGATATTTGATTAGTATTAGAACCGGCCTGCAGGCCACAGCTGCCTGCTGCTGTTTTGCACGCACCAATACTCCATCAGTGTTGGCGCTAGGACATTTTCAAAATGGTGTCCCGGGCACCCCATCAAGTCATAAAAATGGGGTCCCACGGTAAATTTTTGGGGTCCCACTCTTTTGTAACCGTTTTAAAAACAAATGATAAATGTATGCATTATCCTGTTATATCTCACATTCTATATTGTGTTTTAGAAAAAGGTTGTCACAAACGTTACTTAATTCATTAAAAAAAATAATACAAAAGAAAACAAATTTTTATGAATATGTAAATGTTTTCTATATACATTGATTACATTTCTTCTTTCCTTCATGGATCTAAACTTTACCGCTGCCAGTATTTTTTTCTATATTTTTATTGTAATATTTTCAAAATGTGTTTGTTCTATTTTTGGCCAAAGTAAGACAAAAAAACCAATCTGAAGTTGTCTTTATTTTTTTATTATAATGCCATGATTTTTTTAGGGGTGCACAGATTTTCCTCCATGCGGCCCCTGAGCTAAAATGAGTTTGACACCCCTGTTTTACACTGTGAGGTTCAGTGATTTTACGACCAGTTTCGAACCTCTGACTCAGTAGAAACGCTTGATTTGTTCACTCTAAGCTACCCAGTATGGGTAATCTTGCCTCATTACTGCATATCTTTTATCATTTATAATTTGTATTGGTTATTGAAGCTGGGTTTTTTTCAGTGTTATCGGATTATCGGTGTGATGTCATAATTCCCAATATCGGCCAAATAAACATCCGTCCCATAGTTATTGTGCACCCCTAATATTCACCCTTAACTTTGATAACGAAGGATGGACACAGGTGAATATTGTCACTTAAGAGACTAAACTTGGATAAACTTTAGAGTAGCCTGGTCACAACAGCCACCTACAGGTAGATTTTCACCTCCAAACAGGATATTCCAATCTTCTTTTTTTGTTTGTTTAAATTATGCTTGATTTCACAGCATGAAAACAAGCTTTTTTTAGGTTATCAAAAATAGGTTTTGCTTGATTTCTAGACATATTCCGAGCTAGATCTTTTTAGTTATCAAAAATACTTAAATGTTGCTTGATTTTTAAACAAAATACTCTAAACATTGTTTTGGTTGTCAAACATATTTAGATTGTGCTTGATTTCATAACAAGATGTTAAACAAATGGTCATCAAAAATACTTACATTTTGCTTGATTTCACAGCATTGAACCCCAAGCATTTTTGGGGAGTTATCAGAAAATACTTACATTTTGCTTGATTTCAAAGCCAAATATTCCCCAAAATTGTTTTAGTTGTTTAAAATACTTGCATTTTGCTTGATTTAACATCATCAAATCCCCCCAAAAAAATTTGAGGGGGAAGGGTTATCAAAAATACTTACATTTTGCTTGATTTCACAGCAAGATATTCCCCCAAAAATACATTTTACTTAATTTCACCTTTTGGGGGGTCATCAAAAACACTTTAAATTGTGCTTGATTTCACAGCATGATATTCCAAAAATGTTTTGGGTTGTCAAAAATATTTAAATATTGCTGGATTTCAAAACAAGTTATTAATCAATCTGTTTGTAAAAAGTATGACACTCAAACAAAATTGATTGCAAATTGTGTAACGAGGCTATTATACGTTTATGTTATATAGTCACAGTTACAAGCGAGCCTCTGAGGGCAGCCAAAATTGCGATGTGGCCCTCAATAAAAATTGATTTCTGTAAGCAGGATGTCACTGATGCCATGTTTGTTTACACCCTATGTGTCAAAGTCAAGGCCTGCGGGCCGGATCTGACCAGCAAATTAATTATCTACGGCCCCCGGGATGATATTTGATTAGTATTAGAACCGGCCTGCAGGCCACAGCTGCCTGCTGCTGTTTTGCACGCACCAATACTCCATCAGTGTTGGCGCTAGGACATTTTCAAAATGGTGTCCCGGGCACCCCATCAAGTCATAAAAATGGGGTCCCACGGTAAATTTTTGGGGTCCCACTCTTTTGTAACCGTTTTAAAAACAAATGATAAATGTATGCATTATCCTGTTATATCTCACATTCTATATTGTGTTTTAGAAAAAGGTTGTCACAAACGTTACTTAATTCATTAAAAAAAATAATACAAAAGAAAACAAATTTTTATGAATATGTAAATGTTTTCTATATACATTGATTACATTTCTTCTTTCCTTCATGGATCTAAACTTTACCGCTGCCAGTATTTTTTTCTATATTTTTATTGTAATATTTTCAAAATGTGTTTGTTCTATTTTTGGCCAAAGTAAGACAAAAAAACCAATCTGAAGTTGTCTTTATTTTTTTATTATAATGCCATGATTTTTTTAGGGGTGCACAGATTTTCCTCCATGCGGCCCCTGAGCTAAAATGAGTTTGACACCCCTGTTTTACACTGTGAGGTTCAGTGATTTTACGACCAGTTTCGAACCTCTGACTCAGTAGAAACGCTTGATTTGTTCACTCTAAGCTACCCAGTATGGGTAATCTTGCCTCATTACTGCATATCTTTTATCATTTATAATTTGTATTGGTTATTGAAGCTGGGTTTTTTTCAGTGTTATCGGATTATCGGTGTGATGTCATAATTCCCAATATCGGCCAAATAAACATCCGTCCCATAGTTATTGTGCACCCCTAATATTCACCCTTAACTTTGATAACGAAGGATGGACACAGGTGAATATTGTCACTTAAGAGACTAAACTTGGATAAACTTTAGAGTAGCCTGGTCACAACAGCCACCTACAGGTAGATTTTCACCTCCAAACAGGATATTCCAATCTTCTTTTTTTGTTTGTTTAAATTATGCTTGATTTCACAGCATGAAAACAAGCTTTTTTTAGGTTATCAAAAATAGGTTTTGCTTGATTTCTAGACATATTCCGAGCTAGATCTTTTTAGTTATCAAAAATACTTAAATGTTGCTTGATTTTTAAACAAAATACTCTAAACATTGTTTTGGTTGTCAAACATATTTAGATTGTGCTTGATTTCATAACAAGATGTTAAACAAATGGTCATCAAAAATACTTACATTTTGCTTGATTTCACAGCATTGAACCCCAAGCATTTTTGGGGAGTTATCAGAAAATACTTACATTTTGCTTGATTTCAAAGCCAAATATTCCCCAAAATTGTTTTAGTTGTTTAAAATACTTGCATTTTGCTTGATTTAACATCATCAAATCCCCCCAAAAAAATTTGAGGGGGAAGGGTTATCAAAAATACTTACATTTTGCTTGATTTCACAGCAAGATATTCCCCCAAAAATACATTTTACTTAATTTCACCTTTTGGGGGGTCATCAAAAACACTTTAAATTGTGCTTGATTTCACAGCATGATATTCCAAAAATGTTTTGGGTTGTCAAAAATATTTAAATATTGCTGGATTTCAAAACAAGTTATTAATCAATCTGTTTGTAAAAAGTATGACACTCAAACAAAATTGATTGCAAATTGTGTAACGAGGCTATTATACGTTTATGTTATATAGTCACAGTTACAAGCGAGCCTCTGAGGGCAGCCAAAATTGCGATGTGGCCCTCAATAAAAACAAATTTGACAGCCCTGATTTTAAATATTCAACATCAACAACTTTATTCCATTTGTGATGGACTATCTTAGAAACTATGTAATAACTAAAATCCCTATTGGGAAGATTTCTACAGGTGTGAAGAGCACGTTTAAGCAATATGTTTGCTCTGCTATCACTTGACATGGACTGCAGGGTCATTTTCAGGCTGTTTCCTATAGAGACTCAAGTGTTTGAGTCCGGGGGCGTCAGCAGCAAACGGACGTGACGTCACGTGTAATCCGACAATAACCGTGCATGGAGGTGAAAGCTGTTGTTGCTGAACGTGCACAGCAGTGCTCCTCCATCCAGGCTGCATCTTAATGCACCTTTAATTGGATCACAGCACTGAATGAAATTGAATGATTTCCTTATGGGGATGGATGGATGGGCGGGTCAAGCTGACGTTAGGCCATTCCAATTCGATCAAGATGTTTATTTTCCCCGTGCTTCTGCACAAGGCGCGCGGCATCTCTCTTATCTGTCCAACATCTCTGTTGCCAAGGTGACCAACATGTCCGACGAGCTAAGCATCCTGGAGAGCTGCCTGAAGGCGGCGGAGAGAGGAAATGACGGCCAGGAGGACGACGTGTGCATGCCGGATGCTGTCCAGACCAACACGGAGACGGCGATCCAGTCACTGATTGAAAGCCTGAGAGTCCGAGACTTCTACTCGGCCCTCACGCAAGTCAAGGTCTTTAGGTAACCATCTCACAAACGTCCTTATCACTCTTGTTTACTGTCCTTGAAGCAACCTCTTAGTCGATGACTTTCTTCTGTATTTATTATATTGTGCAACAGCCAAAAATGTCAGTTCTTTCTGCAATTCTTATTAATTTATGACATTATCAGTGTCATAGACAACTTTAGGATAACCACTAAGTACCACAGTGGTCTTGTAGGGTCATGCAATAGAACAGAAAGTTAACAGTGGTCCTCAACAGTAGACTTATTTCACCTCAGTGTTGAACGTACTGTATATCAGCATTGAAATAGAGCATGGGTGTCAAATTCAAGGCCTGCGGGCCAAATCCGGCCCGCGAAATTAATTATCTATGGCCTATCTATGGATGATATTTAATTAGTATTAGATTCGGCCCGCAGGCCACAGCCGCCTGCTGCTGTTTTGCACGCACCAAT